>NC_056731.1:1373252475-1373552475 GCF_019279795.1 Protopterus annectens
AGTCCACTTCTTTTAGGTTATTGTTTTCAGATATAAAAGTGGGAAAAGAGCTACGAAGAGCCAAATATGCTGATTGTTCCAAACTAAATAACATAATTACTTCAGTAAATGATGCAGAAGTTCTTCAAAATGGTCTGCAATAATATACATCTGGTGAAAAAACAATCACTTCCCTTTTGATATCAGTAAATGCAGTACCATGAGGCTTGGCAAAATAACCATAAAATATAATTACTAAATAAATGTTCAAATGAAAAGATGTTGAGCAGTGTATTGCAGTACTTTACATTCTGACCTAGTGTGTATCTAACAAAGTCATTAAAGTATATTTTATATTTCAGGTAATTCTAAAGTGCATGTTTAGACACTCCACCAAGATCATTGCACCACTTTATACCTCAAAGAGTCCACCATTGCAGAATACAGTGCTGCATCTTGTAGGCTTTGAGACCTTGAAAAGGTATACTTCCTTACTAGTAGAGTGATAGGGATGGAAGATGTAAGAAATTCAGAAAGGCGTTTGACTGTCATTACTTGTATATTACAGGTCACTCAGACTGGCATCCTGGAACTCTCTGGGGTCTATAAGGCAATGTCTGATCTGGTTTTATTTGAAAGTATTTGCCTGGAATACACCTCTATGGGAACTGACACCAAACTGAGGAACTAAGTAGTAATAATAATTATCAGTAACAGTAAAACTTTGACAGATTCATCAGTGCCTCCAGAATTATGCAATAAGCTTTTCCCTTATCATCAGATGTCGGCAATTCGTTTCTTTAAAATATGTGTTCCTAAGGGTTTACCTTCATTATGTTGAAACTGATTTGTGTGATCTCACTATTGTGTGACTTTAAATCACGAAATTCAACATGTTTCTGAATCAAAATGTCAAAACTGGTTTCCTGGAAAACCAGATTCAACCATTTTCGAACTGCACCACAACAGTGAAAGTTAGGAGACATTTCCGAATGTCTCCAAACATCATTATGCAGGGCAAGCTCCCCTGCACCCCCCCACACTACCTGCTACTTTAATATACAAACTCCGAGATTGCACTACAGTGAGGGAAAGGGTGCATTTCCCAATCCCCGCTATAGTGCATTCTACACCTGGAATGCCGAATTCAAATGAGCGAAGGTGCCAATGTGCATTCACTCATTGGAATTTGTACATTTGCAGTCAACATTCCGCAAAACTTGAAGTTGTACTTTCACACTTTGGTGCATCATACAAGTTACTTTCAACATAATGAAGGTAAACCATTCTTAAGTATAAGGAAATAAAAAAAGTATCACATCCAGTTATGCCACTGGAGCTTAATGAAGACAAGTAGATCACAAACTTGTGAAATGAATCTCTATGCCTATGAATCTGATATTTATAGCTCACCATTAAGCAATTGTAGTCAAGTCCTCTGGCTGTACTTATCCTTATTTACCTGTCCTTTTGTTAGATTCCAAAGGCATGCTTTTAGAGCATTTCTACCTGGGCTTCTGCTGAAAATGGGCTGTGTCCCAGCTGGACTTTCCCAGTAAACAAATGTTAGTTAAATGAATAAATAAATAAATAAATAAATAAATAAATAAATAATTACTCTTCCTTTCCCACTTACATTAATTATCTCATGTTGAGCACTTGTTAGCTATGTCTGTAGTATTTTGATCTTGTCTTGTTGTTTCTGCAGATATTGAATAACCAAGCTCATCTTCCTATATTTTCCATCATATTTTACAGGTGGACATTTTCCATCTTAAACTGTACCCATTTCAAATTTTCTGACCAGTACATTCAGTTACCCACACCATGAGTAGTGGCTTTTGTAAACATTTTCTGTATCATCATATCAGTTCTAAATTATTGACATCACCTCCATTACCTGTTCTCTAGTTAGAAATCTTCCCTGGAATTCATGAACAGTCATACAGGCTTCATGCAAAGCCTACACAATGTTTGCATTGTTAGTACAATGAGCAGCAGCACTAATCGCATATGCATGCTGCTCATCATGCTAACACATATACAAGCATGTTTCCATGGCCAGCAACAGTATTGGCAGTTAGGAAACTGTGTTGAGCAGCACGCATACACACAGCAAACAAACAGGCTTGTTTATGGGCAAACCTGTTAAGAGTGTGCATGCTGTACACAGGCACAGAAAATGTACTGAGTGTACTGTGCACATAAATAAAATATATGAAGGCAGAAATAAGTAAGATGGCATGAGAAACGACACGGGCAACAACAATACATGGGTTACCAGACAGGAAAAGTGTACTAAGAACAATGTGCACATAAATCAGAGAAAGATGTAAGAGGGGAGGGAAAATGTTCAAATTCTAGTACAATAATTGATGTGAAGGTGCTTATGTCACAAAGACAAATCTGTAATAATAAAACTTTACAATACATTTGTCAGAATAAATAATAGTGCTCAGAATTCCAGAGCAAATGTGGGCAAATAAAAAGAAAGATGACATTATAAGATGTGACAGTTACACAAATTCACAATGTAGCAGAGGGAATTACATGACATATGAATATCATTGACATGCTGAGGTGATATGTCAGTTCACAAGGGTAGTACATACATAATGGAATATTTGTACAGCACACATTTTGTCAGTATAACATGTTGGAAAGTAGGAATGGCTGAGAAGTCACAATCTCCTTTTGTAAGAATTGAACCCATGCCATAAGTATCAAAACTGACCTCTGTATTAACTGCATACACTACAGAAATAGGCCTACCATATGTATGAGGAGGCTTACCCTTGAAGGGAATTATGCACCTCGATATCCTAATCACATAATGCATCACATATGTAGGTGTGTGTGGTGTTACAAATGTGGGACAGAGTGTGACATATGCAATACCCTTGTGTAAGGCACTCCTGTCTGACACATTTATTGTGCTGACAGACAAGAACAGATGCAAACTCCACAGTATGATGTAATGCATTCCCCAGAGCTGTGTATTGGCAGCATCTGCCACAGGCAGTAGCAATGGGTATTGTGACAAAGAAATTAAATTAATGTGTGAATTAAGAAAGGATCCATGAGAATGAATGTCATATTGGCCTGTTAGACTCATGGAAATTAAATTAGTATTTTTATGTGCACACAACTGTGATCAGTGCTATATCAGTGCTCAGTGGTCAAGGACAGCTTTTCTCCTCGTTTATACACATACCACCCAAGAAAGGGAAGACACTGGTGTACACCCCAGTATTCAGTGCATGTGCCAGGTAGCACTCTCACCATTACATTGGCAGAAAAAATGTATACTTTCAGGAAATCTAAAGCTATATTCACACGTTCACGTAACAGGTGTATATTATGTTTTGATGAACACCTATACAGTGACATCTAATCAGCAAAGCGATTCACTGAATGCAATCAGGGCAAAGACATAGTTGGCCAACAACAGAACTTTGCCTGTTTCTACACTGTAGTACAATCTCAGAGTTGGTATATATAGTTAGGGGGGTTGGGGGTGAAGCCCCCACATCAGGGGATGTGGGGTGTGAAGCTCCCCACTTAGGTGGGTTCAATTACATGGTGATATTGGTACGTTGTGGTGCAGACAAGTATTTGCTTGCCCTGATTACATTTAGCGATTGCATTTACTGATAGGTGTTGTTTTATAGATGTTCAGTAATATAGACCCCTTGTAACATATCAAGAGATAAGACTGACATGATGTAATGGCTGTTGTATGACATCAGTATATTCACAGAAAATGAATTCCTCTGCTAGAATTGAACATCAAGCTGTACAACTCCTCCAAATTTCAAGATGGCTATTAATCACATTTGCCATAGTGGAAATGTTATCACAGCTTTTGAACTCCACCTATGTGAAGTCATTTAATAAGCTGTACTTTATCTGCCCATAAATTTTATCAGCTAAAATTTGATGGGAGAGGCTTCTGTCATTCTATACTCATAAAGTATAATTGGTTGGATGTCTTTCCTCCAGAACAGTTAAGGACACAAATGTGCACTGTCACTCAATGCTGGATTGGAACAATTGCCTAACAGTTGATAAAATCAACACTATAGTGGGAGCAATGTATCTGCCATGGTATAAGTGCATAGCAAATTCTAATGCTTGGGCCATGTGAAAACATTACATCATGTGTATGAATCAATGAATATGTGTTCCTGTAAAGATTCTTGTAGTATGTCAGACAACATTGCCTGATGCTAGGTATACCCAAACATACCTTTAACCCTCTGCTATTGCCACTGAGATGGTAGAAAAACAATTATGTACAATGTGGACATACATTACATCATCTTGTGTACTCAGTCCTGAGGAGGTGTCTTACTACAACTGTGATGGAAAGTAATTTGATTCAAGTGACAGCATCAGTCTTCAATACAGCTTTTCTAAAGGAAATGTAGAATAAACTCTTGTAACAGGAAACAAAATCTACACATGAACATATCACATGTGGGTGACAGCACTGTAAACATCGTGTATGCTGACTGTAATCAGTGATGTCTGAATTTAAAATATATAGCTAACATCACAGGCTAATGAAGGTTTGCTGAAACACAAGTGCAAATACAGATTAATTTGATGGCTGTGACACTGCACATTTCAATGCATGACATCACCATTGTGTATTATCTTCATCTTTTCGCTAGCACACTGTATAGATATGCATCATGTGAGTATTAGCAGACTGCTCAGCACAGTAAGAGGAAGAAACACACGCTCAAAAATGACAGTTGTTCCTGTATTTCACTACCTATGTACTGGCACAATCTACAAGCAAGTGCATTATATTCATGAACCACAGGAAAATACTGATTGCATGTGAGCCACACTGCATCTTTGAAAGGATGACTTAAGCTCTGTCATGCAAAGGAGATATGTGTGCAAAAATTACTTCTACAGTTATCTGCAATTCTAAATTTAGATAATAATAAGATACCCCTGCATTTATTTGCATTCACACACACACACACACACACACACACACACACACACACACACACACACACACACACACACAAACACACACAAAAATGAGAGTCTTCCTGCTGCATTTGAACCACTTACCTATCAACTGATGCAATCTAAAAATCAGTGTATTATACATATCCACCACAGGAAAGGTTTGCTTTTAGTGGTGTGAGAGTGCATTATTGAAATGATACCATCATCAGTGTGTTGCAGACAGTTTGCGTTTGCAGACAGACTGAAAAGGGGATGTGGGATTGATCTAACCATATAAATGCTTCTCATGAGTGTAAGTCAAATGATCATACCTGTTGAATTAATCCTCCAGTAATTAAATGGACCCAGCATCACACAAACAATTTGATTGCTGTCAGATTAGAACCCTGTAACAATCTAGAGAACACAGTACTTAATGCAAGGGCGACCAGAGAAGTCTGACTTTCATAGTGTAAGAGTACACTTTATACAGGATGATGTCAGCATGGTATTGTAGAGAAAATGATTGTGGGAGAAGGGTCTGAAGTTGATGTAGACTCATGTTGTAGTGCAATATTAAGTCCAGGTTATTACTGTATTGTAGACAGAAGTAATTAAAGTCATATTTACACAACTCTATACACACAAGTTAACTGCTGTGAGATTAGCACCCCTACCTGACCATCTATACAGTCTAGAGGACACAGTACTTAATGCAAGCACCACCACAGAAATCTTGTTTTCATAGTGTGAGAGTGCACTTTAGACAGGATGACATCAGTGTAGTGTTGCAGAGAAAATGATGTTGGGATAAGGCTTTAGCATTGATGTGGACTTGGCCTGCAGTGTAAAATTAACTCCAGACTGCTACTGTATTGTTGACAGCAGTAGTTAAGGTCATATTTCCACAAATCCACACACACACACACACACACACACACACACACACACACGTGCACGCATGTGATCATGCCTGCGCGCGCTGCCTGCTGTAAGATTACAACACCTTACCTATCTATTGAAACAATCTAGAAGACACAGTACTTAAGGCAAGTACCATTGCAGAAATCTGACTTTCCACTCTGACAGTGCAGTGTAGAGAGGATTAGCATCTCATTCTGTGTCAGAGAAGATAATATGGTGTTGAATGTGTTGTACCAATCTATATTTGTTGGTATGATGGAGTAAAGTCAATGTTATGATCAGTAATATATACATACTGCTGACTTATGTCAACTGTGCTGTCAGTGTATACTGCAGAACTGAGAGTGACATGTACCTACCTGTCTTATGTACATGATGCACACAGGTATGAAATACAGGATGGACAATGAATCTTTCATGGATCATCAGGTTATGATGATGGTATGTAAACCTTAAAGAATGGTACTGATATTAACAATGGTATGTGTTCATGCATGATCAATTAGGACTATCAGTACCAAGCAATACTTAATTTTTCAATACAGGAGGGATGAAAAATTATGATTTCTGTGCATCAAGGCTGTATGTGGTTGTATATCATTTATGTCAGTGCTTCAGTGCTGACCCTACTGTCCAGAATGAAGTGGTCAATTAACAACACAGTTCACTGCATTTTTACATGAGTATATTACACAATTTCCAGGTAATGAAGTAATATCATCCAGTAGCAATACTTATTTTTGTTTGAAGTCACTTACTAAAGTGCAATGCTGGAAAATGTATTTGCGCAGATATTGGCAAAGTGTTAGCGCATGCATATGCAAACTTTAATATGTTGAACTTGGACTATGAAGTACCAGTGTTTAGTGGTGTTCAGTGGTGGTCCCTGGCAACATTTGCACAATGAATCAAAGTAGAAATGTTGTGATTCTGATTACATTTACAGCAGATCAGTTTTATCTTCACTTGTTGCATGAATATGCCTTGCCTGTTTTGTTATCTATTTTAATGTTAGCTCTTTCAGCTCAAATTACAAATGAAGTGTTGTACTTGCCTTCCGCATTTGTGTGGAAGTATGTGGTGAGCAAACAGAGTTCTCTGCTAAAGAAAACAGTGAAACATTACATTCAGTGTGCCTTCTACAGTGCAAACAAGCTTACAGGCGATGCATGGCCAACAGCACTCTGGACTGTACTTAGTGGAGGAAATCCACATAGTAACCCAGCTTTCTCTGTGGCACAAGGTGTAAAGTTTCAAAGTAAAATGACAAAAGACAGCTGAAGCATGGTTTGATTCTAGTATGCAGATGATTTTACAAAGGGTGTCAGCATGTGATTATTATAATAACTTTTTATCATGACTTTAAGAATACCTAAGAGGGACTATTATAAATATGTCACCTAGTAAAACTGTGCATGTAATAGCTACTGAAATAATCTTTTATACGTACTACATACAAGACATGCTTTGCAGGAAATTGCAAGTTAACTGGGTATACAATGAGGTGTAAGCCAAGCACTCACTGCACCTGAAATGCCATTTAGCATGACATACTACAGTTGTTCATTGCCAAACCTCTAGTAACTGCTGAGCTAATAAAACAGAAGGAGCTTATAGAAATACATGGGCAACTCATTCAAAGAAAAAATACTTTTAAAAACAGTATGAGTTTCACCAAATGCTGGATACGAACCATTGCCAAGATGAAAAATTAAGTTTATAGACTTGATCATTATCTCTACCCCACCAAGGAAATCTTACTTCACACATGTCAAAATCACACCTTTGAAGGGACAGGAATAACATATTTATCCAATGTAAGATGCAGGTTTTATTATTCAGCAAAGTAATGGCAGACAAAAAGGGCATAACATGATGTTTACACCCATCAGCCTAATGAATAGTCAACAGTAAAAAGTGGTAACATAGCATTGGTTAAGTCAGTTGGGATGACCATTTTGGGGATGCTATGATTAACTTATTTAAAGATATGGACAGGGATAACTCCTTTCCATATCTTGGGTGTAAAACCAATGAGAAAACGGTGCTGAAAAAAGATAAGGAGGGACCTGTCGATTCCCTTATCCTGATGGAGAAGTAACTACTTCATCCATCACAGCTAGCAAATGAATCTTGTCCTTAAGGGGTTGTTTGCATATATCCAATTAACCTGCACTACAGAAGGTTTAAAGAATTACATAGTAAAGACTCAACCTGGCTGGGCCTTTCTTGCGGTTTTCACTGAATGCTTTGTCTGTGTGACCTTTTTAACCTTTGGTTTGGCCTTTACTTTCAAAAGGGACTATATTACCATTTCTACAGTTATTTTAGGCTATCTGTATACATCAATGCCTAACAAAGGCTAAGGGCCAGCATGTCTGACTGCTTATGACCAGAGAAGGGTTTAAAAAAAATTTGAACTGTTTCATAGTAATTGGAGATAACTTCTCAATCCTCAACATATGGAAAATTAGCTTTTTCTTGAAAAGCAGACCTAATATGCTTGTAAAATGATTTCTTCTCATTAATTCCCTTTGTTTCTTCTCATTGATTGGCAAAAGTATACATACAGATGATACAATATTTATCACAATTGATGTAAAGGATTTGTTTTCAGTGATTCCCCAGAGTGAAGGCTTGGAATGGTTTGAAGAAATGTTGATTGAAATGTACTTTTTAACAGGGGATGAATTTAAAGTTGTTTTAGAGTGTACTGAATTAGTTTTAAAATACAATTACGTTTACTTTCAGGGTGATTATTATCACCAGAAAGAAGGAATTGCCATGGGATCTTCATGTGCCCCCATATTTGCAAATATTATTATGTTATATTGGGAACGTAAATATGTTTTTAGTTCAGTATATAGTCAGTACATAGTGAAATACTTACGATTTTTGGATGATATATTTGTGTTATGGATAGGACCTGCAGATTTTATAAAGGAATTAATTCAGTATATTAATCAAACAACAACATTTTTACAATTCACACATCAAGTGGGCAGAGATGAAATTCACTTTCTAGATGTAAAATTAAACAAAGACTATCAAAAGAAATGTTATAGGTCAAGTGTTTATAGGAAGGAACATTTTTCTAATGCCTACTTGCATTTTGACAGTGATCACCCCTACCAATTGAAGAAAAATATTGTGAAAGGCCAAATGATTAGGATGGCTAGGATGATCTCTGATGAGAGTGATTTTGTGAATGAAGTCAACAATGTAGGGAAAATGTTTCTTGAGAGAGGATATCCAACGGAACTTATTAATTCAATAAAAGAATATGTCCTTATAGGTAGGGGTAATAGATATACCCCCCTTTTAACTAGTGGGGGCAGTGTTGATTCTAATTCTGCAGTAACGTATCCAAACAAGATCCATAATGAGCAGGAGGGTGGTAATATTGGTATTTCAAGTACAACACCATATCTGACTTTAACATACTATGGGGGTATGAGATGGTTAAAAAAATGTATTAATGAGACCTGGGATTTGTTCGGAAATGTATCTACTAGAACAAATGTGTTCCAAGGCAATATAAAATACAGTTTTAGAAGAAAAAAAATATCAAAAATGTGATTGAAAGAGAAAAGACTAATATAGAAGGAACTAATAAGAAATGTGGTACTTATAGATGTAGTAGATGTGCACAGTGCTCTTATATAGCCGGATTAAAGGAAGTGAGAATACCTAGCCTAGATTTGACACTTAAGGCTAGAAGGTATAATAGTTGCTACTCAAAAGGGGTAGTTTATTTAGTATTTTGTCAAGCATGCTGGAGTTATTATATAGGGAAAACGGAGCAACATTTTAGATCTAGGATTTATGAACATATTAGGGACATAAACAAACACAATGAGAATAATGCCCTATATAGGCATGCTTTGACTTGTAATATGGCTGACTATAAATTTTGGATTATAGAGGAGATCGCCCACCCAGATAGGGGTGGCGACTGGGAAACCCTTTTGGAATATAGGGAAATGATTTGGCAGTTAAGGCTCGATGCATGTTGTGGTAAGGGCCTTAATGACCATATTACTATTACCCCAGCACTAAAATTGTTAGCAGCTGATCCAAAGATTAAAAATAAAAATAAGTAAAATCAAGATGATTGTATGATTATGTAACCCCTTTTTCTTTTCTTTTTAAAATAGTTTTTTAAAAGTGTATTTTAAATAGTATGTTTAGACCTTTGGTATTTCTATTTCTATTTTATATTTTATACAATATATTAATTATATATCTATTTATTAGATTTTTATACTATTATAGAATATCTATTCCATTTAATATCTATCACATTTATGCATTTCTATATATTTATTTATTTATTTATTTATTCCTTCTAGCATTATGTATTGGATTGAATTTTTGTATAACATAGTATATTTATATGCATATATATCTTCATTTTTTACTATACATTTTTCATAATATATACAGCGTATATTAGGTATCTCAAGTAAGTTAGTTTTTTTTTTTTTATATTATATTTATTATTGTTATATATGTATTTTTTCCATGTACTGTTGGTGGGCATTATGTCCTTTGTTGGTGTATATGTTAGCTCTTCTTTCAAATGCCAGCCCTTTAATGTTTAGTTGATATAATTAATTGTATTTGGTTTAATTATTTGTATTTTGTTTAATCAATTTAATTAAGGAATACACTGTTAACCAATGACTTTTGAGTACCATGTATTTAATGAGGACCATCTGAAAATGGTGGTAGATTCTGAAGAAGTCTCCGGAGGGAGACGAAAGCGCTCAATCTTTGTTTTTTGTTATAGTTTTTACTTTGGTGGATGTGATTTCAGTGTAATTAAACACTTTTGTTTTTTATCGGATTCCTGGGACTTATTTAGGACCACCTTGTTCTTCGAATACTGTGACAGCCTTCATTGTACCGGAACTGTGCATTGTGTGGTGGTTTGTGAACATTTCACCTTTTGGTTATCCCTTTGTGTTTTGCCAACCTATATTCACATAGTGACAACTGCCGTCATGACAGGTTTTCTCAACTTTTAATAAGATGTTTAATATTCTTTGATACAATGAGACAATAGTGCCTATTTTTCCTAAACTGTCAATGAAAATTTTTGATCTACCAAGGTGTAACTAATTTGTTCTAAAATTATGTCATAGCCACAGGAGCATATGTGATAATAAATGAGTCCAGTGTTTACTAAAAAAAAAAAAAGAAAGTTTCCCAACAATTATCAATGGTTTGATCTTCCAATTCTGGCACCAATCTAATTCCTTAAGCTCTTGTGATCAGGGTCATGGTTTGCTTGACAAAACTTTCTACCTTGAATCGATCATATAGTTCTCCCAGTACTGACCTTTGCACCAATACAAAGAAGGCAGTATCAAAATTATGCATGGAGAGAATGGTCAGTTGTTAAAAGATATGGCAAGAAAACTAGAACAATGTTCAGTATATTACATTTTCTGACAGCAAAGTCAGCATCTTTAAGTTTGCAATGCAAACTAGATCATATACTTGTAGTTCTAAACAACCCAACTAATTTTTACTTTACTTGAGCCTTTCAGACGTCTGCAAAAAACTTAGATTAATGACTAACAAATGCCTCAGATGCATAGGCAAGACTTTTGCCGCAGGCAAATTGCACTCTTTTCACCAACCTTAATTTCTTAGGTTAACTGTACCAATATTTTATTCAGCAGCTTTATACCACTTATCATTTTCTCTGTTTTTGATAAGGCCTGTCCTTAACATTTTCTAAGCATGACAAGATGGCTACTGTACACCGTGGGTTTATTTGCATTTCTTAATATTTTATTGTTTTTTGTATTGTTTTTCTAAAAATTTTCATTTGTTTTTAAATTGATTTAGAAGCACTGCACACACACACACACACACACACACACACACACACACACACACACACACACACACACACGTGCGAACACACACTGCAGCATTCAAAGATATCTTTCAAGAATCAAATAAATAAGTAATCAAACTTCTGACATCCTAAATAAATGATCTTGGATTATATATAAAGTTCACTTACACTCAAAATGTATGGGTATTCAGATAACTGAAACTCCTTTAAGAATATACTTATGTTTTAATTAAGTAGACCTGCAGAAACATACTCCGCATAAAATGAGTTTGTACAACAGGAAGCCGTATAATTAAAATTGTTCTGTGATAGCAATAGTTCTTGTAACTATTAAAAATAAGATTTAGATGGAAATAATCAGTAGAAAAAATAAGATTCTGCAACTAGGCTAGAAAGATGTTTCTCTTAGACTTTTTTCATCTGTCTTTGTCAGTCATTTACCACATTCTATGCTAGCTAATTCATTATTAGTGAGAGATCTGTGTTCCTATAATGTTATAGCTGATGGTCCAGGATTGTTATCATGAAAATCAAATGTTAATTTGAGCTAGTAAAAAAAGTACAAAGCAGGTCTGTATATTTAATTTCTAGTGCCATATTTCAAATATGATTAAAGCTATGCATGTATTCATGTAAATAAGCAGTCAAAATACATACTAAAGAACAGAAGGTTTATAGAAGCAAATACATTTATAATGCCTGTATCAACAGCTATGCAATTTCACTTGTTAACAGTAAAAAAAGCATTTGCTTTATACAGCTCACTCCTACAGATTTGAACATCCAGGTAATGTTCTGCACTTACTAAATTATATCTGAGAAAATGTTATTAATTTCATATATATCAAGTTTGTGGAGGCCATCTGTTCTCTCTGCACTGCTGTGCCTTCTCCATCTGCCTTGTTTTTTTCCTTCCTGCTAAATGGGTGGCAAGGACCCAGCTGATCAGAAGTTTCACTCTGACTTCAGATTTGTCATTCATCATCTGTCCAGCTGTATGTAGTTAACAGAGTCTTACAACAGGTCCTGTTTAGTTGCAATCATAGGTCTGATTTTTGAAAACTTAGCTGAAGAAGCCAGATTGTGTGTTCTGCATGACATCATTTGCCCTACTGCTGTTAATTTGGATGCATCTGCAGTTTCATGAATATAAATGAAGACACATGTCCAGGATATTATTAGACTCTGAGCTCTGCAGTCTAGGACTGGAATTCAAAATGGGATCAGAAACATGCAAACATGCTCAGCTGGAAGAAACCAACAACCTTATTAAACATCTGATAAGTAGCTCATGACCAGAAATGTTAGGTGGTGGAAATGCTTCTCAATGAGTACAGCAGTTGTTAACAAGGAAAACAGTAACTGATCTAAAATAATTTTGAGAACGAATAAAAATCAGAAAAGTTTCTACTTCTGTCACATCCTGTTAGGCTAGCAATCCATCCATTCATCATTTATTGAAAACAACATAATTCTCCTAGAAAGTACTGTTCCATTGACAAACACATGTAATGTCTTGTAATAAATGTATGCACGGAAATTCTCAATAAGCATGGTAAATTAGGTAATGAGATACTGCCACTTCCTTAACATCTACCTAAATATGCAGACATACGTAAATACATACGTGCATAAAAAAAAATAATATGTAAGTAAAAAAACTACAATATGGACTTAAGTCAGATTCATTGGGGTTGGTAAAATGATTAAGGTGTTTACCTCACAGAAACAAGGTGCAAGGTTTAATTCTCACTTTCTAGGCTTATAAGGGCCTCAGGGCCAATATCTTAGTAACTTCCTATGTTTTGAAAGCTTCCAGCATTCTGCCCACTGGGCCAAAACTTGTATAGGTAATGGTCTTTTCTGAAGTGTAGTTTGCTCATACATCATTTGCTTGTTCTAATCAGAACTGACATATCACTCTGTAGCATATATATTCCTTTTTGTGAGGGGTTACTATTGGATGTCCAAGGGTCACAATGACAGTTCTCAGAATAGGGAGATTAAATGCATTCAAAGGACAACCAAGCAAAGGTGTTCAGCTAGCCTAATGGTTAAGGTGCTTCCCTCATAGATATAAGGTACAGGGTTTGACTCTCACCTTTGAATGAAACTGGCTAGATTAAAAAAAAAAAACAGACCACAAGGTTAATTAGCCTAGTACTTACCTATGAACCTCAATGTATTACCCCTGTTATTAAAGGAACAGATCTTGGAGTTTGTAAATAGAAGCAAAGCAGCATGGGTATGTTAGGGGTGCAGTACCCTACCTGACATGGGTATGATAGGGGGTGCAGTATCCTACATAACATGAGTATGTTAGGGGTGCAGTATCCTACATAACATGGGTATGTTAGGGGTGCAGTATCCTACATAACATGGGTAAGTTAGGGGCACAGTACCCTACCTGACATGAGTATGTTAGGGGGTGCAGTATCCTACATAACATGGGTATGTAAGAGGTGCAGTATCCTACATAATATGGGTATGGTAAGGGTGCAGTATCCTACCTGACACAGGTCTGTTAGGGGCGCAGTACCCTACCTGACATGGGTATGTTAGGGGGTGCAGTATCCTACATAACATGGGTATGTTAGGGGTAAAGTATCCAACATAACATGGGTATGTTAGGGGAGCTGTACCCTACCTGACATGGGTATGCTAGGGGGTGCAGTATCCTACATAACATGGGTATGTTAGGGGCGCAGTACCCTACTTGACATGGGAATGTTAGGGGGTGCAGTATCATACATAACATGTGCATGTCAGGGGTGCAGTACCTTACCTGACATGGGTATGTTAGGAGTGCAGTATCCGACATAACATGGATATGTTAGGGGATGCAGTATCCTAAATAACATGGGCATGTTAGGGGTGCACTATCCTACATAACATGGGTATGTTAGGGGAGCAGTATCCTACATAACATGGGCATGTTAGTGGTGCTGTATCCTACATAACATGGGTATGTTAGGGGTGCAGTACCCTACATGACATGGGTATGTTAGGGGCGCAGTATCCTACATAACATGGGTATGTTAGGGGTGCAGTATCCTACATAACATGGGTATGTAAGGGGTGCAGTACCCTACCTGACATGGGTATGTTAGGGGTGCAGTAGCCTACCTGACATGGGTATGTTAGGGGCGCAGTACCCTACCTGATATGGGTATGTTAGGGGGTGCAGTATCCTACATAACATGGGTATGTTAGGGGTGCAGTATCCTACATAACATGGGTATGTTAGGGGTGCAGTACCCTACCTGACATGGGTATGTTAGGGGTGCAGTATCTTACATAACATGGATATGTTAGGGGTGCATTATCCTACAAAACATGGGTATGTTAGGGGTACAGTATCCTACATAACATGGGCATGTTAGGGGTGCAGTATCCTACATAACATGGGTATGTTAGGGGTGCAGTATCCTAAATAACATGGGTATGTTAGGGGTGCTGTACCCTACCTGACATGGGTATGTTAGGGGTGCAGTATCCTACATAACATGGGTATGTAAGGGGTGCAGTATCCTACATAACATGGGTATGTTAGGGGTGCAGTATCCTACATATCATGTTTATGTTATGGGTGCAGTACCCTACCTGACATGGGTATGTTAGGGGTTCAGTATCCTACATAACATGGATATGTTGGGGGATGCAGTATCCTACATAACATGGGTATGTTAGGGGTGCATTATCCTACATAACATGGGTATGTTAGGGGTACAGTATCCTACATAACATGGGCATGTTAGGGGTGCAGTATCCTACATAACATGGGTATGTTAGGGGTGCAGTATCCTAAATAAAATGGGTATGTTAGGGGTGCAGTTCCCTACCTGACATGGGTATGTTAGGGGTGCAGTATCCTACATAACATGGGTATGTAAAGGGTGCATTATCCTACATAACGTGGGTATGTTAGGGGTGCAGTACCCTACCTGACATGGGTATGTTAGGGGGTGCAGTATTCTACATAACATGGGTATGTTAGGGGTGCAGTAGCCTACCTGACATGGGTATGTTAGGGGTGCAGTATACTATCTGACATGGTATGTTAGGGGCACAGTACCATATCTGACATGGGTATGTTACGGGGTGCAGTATCCTACATAACATGGGTATGTTAGGGGTGCAGTAGCCTACCTGACATGGGTATGTTAGGGGTGCAGTACCCTAACTGACATGGGTATGTTAGGCGTGCAGTATACTACCTGACATGGGTATGTTAGGGGGTGCAGTATCCTACATAACATGGGTATGTTAGGGGTGCAGTATCTTACATAACATGGGTATGCTAGGGGTGCAGTATCCTACATAACATTGGCATGTTAGGGTTGCAATATCCTACATAACAATGGTATGTTAGGGGTGCAGTATCCTACATAACATGGGTATGTTAGGGGTGCAGTACCCTACCTGACATGGGTATGGTAGGAGTGCAGTATCCTACATAACATGAGTATGTTAGGGGTGCAGTACCCTACATGACATGGGTATGTTAGGGGTGCAGTATCCTACACAACATGGGTATGTTAGGGGTGCAGTATCTTACATAACATGGGTATGTTAGGGGTGCAGTACCCTACCTGACATGGGTATGTTAGGGGTACAGTATCCTACATAACATGGGTATGTTAGGGGGGCAGTATCCTAGATAACATGGGTATGTTAGGGGTACAGTATCCTACATATCATGGGAATGTTAGGGGTGCAGTAGCCTATGTAACATGGGTATGTTAGGGGTGCAGTATCCTACCTGACATGGGTATGTTAGGGGAGCAGTATCCTACATAACATGGGCATGTTAGGGGTGCAGTATCCTACATAACATGGCTATGTTAGGGGTGCAGTATCCTAAAAAACATGGGTATGTTAGGCGTGCAGGACCCTAGCTGACATGGGTATGTTAGGGGTGCAGTATCCTACATAACATGGGTATGTTAGGGGTGCAGTAACCTACATAATATGGGCATGTTAGGGGTGCAGTATCCTACATAACATGGGTATGTTAGGGGTGCAGTATCCTACATAACATGCATATGTTAGGGGTGGAGTATCCTACCTGACATAGGTATGTTAGGGGTGCAGTATCCTACATAACATGGGCATGTTAGGGGTTCAGTATCCAATATAACATGGGGATGTTAAGGGTGCAGCATCCTACATAACATGGGTATGTTAGAGGCGAAGTATCCTACATAAAATGGGTATGTTAGGGGTGCAGTATCCTACATAACATGGGTATGTTAGGGGTGCAGTATCCTACATAACGTGGGTATTTTAGGGGTGCAGTATCCTACACAACATGGGTATGATAGGGGTGCAATATCCTACATAACATGGGTATGTTAGGGGTGCAGTATCCTACCTGACATGGGTATGTTAGGGGTGCAGTCTCCTACATAACATGGGCAAGTTAGGGGTGCAGTATCCTACATAACATGGGCATGTTAGGGGTGCACTATCCTACATAACATGGGTATGTTAGGGGTGCCGTATCCTACATAACATGGGCCTGTTAGGAGTGCAGTATCCTACATAACATGGGTATGTTAGGAGTGCAGCACCCTACATGACATGGGTATGTTAGGGGTGCAGTATCCTACATAACATTGGTATGTTAGGGGTGCAGTATCCTACATAACATGGGTATATTAGGGATGCAGTACCCTACCTGATATGGGTATTTTAGGGGTGCAGTATCCTACCTGACATGGGTATGTTAGGGGAGCAGTACCCTATTTGACATGGGTATGTTAGGGGTGCAGTACCCTACCTGACATGGGTATGTTAGGGGGTGCAGTATTCTACATATCATGGGTATGTTAGGGGTGCAGTAGCCTACCTGACATGGGTATGTTAGGGGTGCAGTATCCTTCATAACATGGGTATGTTAGGGGTGAAGTATCCTACATAACATGGGTATGTTAGAGGTGCAGTATCCTATCTGACATGGGTATGTTAGGGGTGCAGTATACTACCTGAAATGGGCATGTTAGGGGCGCAGTACCCTACCTGACATGGGTATGTTAGGGGGTGCAGTATCCTACATAACATGGGTATGTTAGGGGTGCAGTAGCATACCTGACATGGGTATGTTAGGGGTGCAGTATCCTACATAACATGGGTATGTTAGGGGTGCAGTATCCTACATAACATGGGGATGTTAGGGGTGCAGTACCCTAACTGACATGGGTATGTTAGGGGTGCAGTATTCTACCTGACATGGATATGTTAGGGGGTGCAGTATCCTACATAACATGGGTATGTTAGGGGTGCAGTATCTTACATAACATGGGTATGTTAGGGGTGCAGTATATTATATAACATGGGCATGTTAGGGTTGCAATATCCTACATAACATGGGTAAGTTAGGGGTGCAGTATCCTACATAACATGGGTATGTTAGGGGTGCTGTACCCTACCTGACATGGGTATGGTAGGAGTGCAGTATCCTACATAACATGGGTATGTTAGGGGTGCAGTACCCTACATGGCATGGGTATGTAAGGGGTGCAGTATCTTACATAACATGGGTATGATAGGGGTGCAGTATCCTACATAACATGGGTATGTTAGGGGTGCAGTATCCTACATAACATGCATATGTTAGGGGTGGAGTATCCTACCTGACATAGGTATGTTAGGGGTGCAGTATCCTACATAACATGGGCATGTTAGGGGTTCAGTATCCAATATAACATGGGGATGTTAAGGGTGCAGTATCCTACATAACATGGGTATGTTAGAGGCGAAGTATCCTACATAAAATGGGTATGTTAGGGGTGCAGTATCCTACATAACATGGGTATGTTAGGGGTGCAGTATCCTACATAACGTGGGTATTTTAGGGGTGCAGTATCCTACACAACATGGGTATGATAGGGGTGCAATATCCTACATAACATGGGTATGTTAGGGGTGCAGTATCCTACCTGACATGGGTATGTTAGGGGTGCAGTCTCCTACATAACATGGGCAAGTTAGGGGTGCAGTATCCTACATAACATGGGCATGTTAGGGGTGCACTATCCTACATAACATGGGTATGTTAGGGGTGCCGTATCCTACATAACATGGGCCTGTTAGGAGTGCAGTATCCTACATAACATGGGTATGTTAGGAGTGCAGCACCCTACATGACATGGGTATGTTAGGGGTGCAGTATCCTACATAACATTGGTATGTTAGGGGTGCAGTATCCTACATAACATGGGTATATTAGGGGTGCAGTACCCTACCTGATATGGGTATTTTAGGGGTGCAGTATCCTACCTGACATGGGTATGTTAGGGGTGCAGTACCCTATTTGACATGGGTATGTTAGGGGTGCAGTACCCTACCTGACATGGGTATGTTAGGGGGTGCAGTATTCTACATATCATGGGTATGTTAGGGGTGCAGTAGCCTACCTGACATGGGTATGTTAGGGGTGCAGTATCCTTCATAACATGGGTATGTTAGGGGTGAAGTATCCTACATAACATGGGTATGTTAGAGGTGCAGTATCCTATCTGACATGGGTATGTTAGGGGTGCAGTATACTACCTGAAATGGGCATGTTAGGGGCGCAGTACCCTACCTGACATGGGTATGTTAGAGGGTGCAGTATCCTACATAACATGGGTATGTTGGGGGTGCAGTAGCATACCTGACATGGGTATGTTAGGGGTGCAGTATCCTACATAACATGGGTATGTTAGGGGTGCAGTATCCTACATAACATGGGGATGTTAGGGGTGCAGTACCCTAACTGACATGGGTATGTTAGGGGTGCAGTATTCTACCTGACATGGATATGTTAGGGGGTGCAGTATCCTACATAACATGGGTATGTTAGGGGTGCAGTATCTTACATAACATGGGTATGTTAGGGGTGCAGTATATTATATAACATGGGCATGTTAGGGTTGCAATATCCTACATAACATGGGTATGTTAGGGGTGCAGTATCCTACATAACATGGGTATGTTAGGGGTGCTGTACCCTACCTGACATGGGTATGGTAGGAGTGCAGTATCCTACATAACATGGGTATGTTAGGGGTGCAGTACCCTACATGGCATGGGTATGTAAGGGGTGCAGTATCCTACACAACATGGGTATGATAGGGGTGCAGTATCCTACATAACATGGGTATGTTAGGGGTGCAGTATCCTACACAACTTGGGTATGTTAGGGGTGCAGTATCTTACATAACATGGGTATGTTAGGGGTGCAGTACCCTACCTGACTTGGGTAAGTTAGGGGTACAGTATCTTACATAACATGGGTATGTTAGGGGGCAGTATCCTAGATAACATGGTTATGTTATGGGTGCAGTACCCTATATATCATGGGAATTTTAGGGGTGCAGTATCCTACCTGACATGGGTATGTTAGGAGAGCAGTATCCTACATAACATGGGCATGTTAGGGGTGCAGTATCCTACATAACATGGCTATGTGAGGGGTGCAGTATCCTACATAACATGGGTATGTTAGGGGTGCAGTATCCTACATAACATGGGCATGTTAGGGATGCAGTATCCTACATAACATGGGTATGTTAGGGGTGCAGTATCCTACATAACATACATATGTTAGGGGTGCAGTATCCTACCTGACATAGGTATGTTAGGGGTGCAGTATCCTACATGACATGGGCATGTTAGGGGTGCAGTATCCAACATAACATGGGGATGTTAGGGGTGCAGTATCATATATAACATGGGTATGTTAGAGGTGAAGTATCTAACATAGCATGGGTATGTTAGGGGTCCAGTATCCTACATAACATGGGTATGTTAGGAGTGCAGTATCCTACATAACGTGGGTATTTTAGGGGTGCAGTATCCTACACAACATGGGTATGATAGGGGTGCAATATCCTACATAACATGGGTATGTTAGGGGTGCAGTATCCTACCTGACATGGGTATGTCAGGGGTGCAGAATCCTACATAACATGGGTATGTTAGTGGTGCAGTATCCTACATATCATGTTTATGTTAGGGGTGCAGTACCCTACCTGACATGGGTATGTTAGGGGTGCAGTATCCTACATAACATGGATATGTTGGGGGGTGCAGTGTCCTACATAACATGGGCAACGTAGGGGTGCAGTATCCTACATAACATGGGCATATTAGGGGTGCATTATCCTACATAACATGGGTATGTTAGGGGTGCAGTACCCTACCTGACATGGGTATGTTAGGGGGTGCAGTATCCTACATAGCATGGGTATGTTAGGGGGGCAGTAGCCTACCTGACATGGGTATGTTAGGGGTGCAGTATCCTACATAAGATGGGATGTTATGGGTACAGTATCCTACATAACATGTGGATGTTAGGGATGCAGTACCCTACCTGACATGGGTTTGTTAGGGGTGCAGTATACTACCTGACATGAGTATGTTAGGGGCGCAGTACCCTACCTGACATGGGTATGTTAGGGGGAGCAATATACCACATAACATGGGTATGTTAGGGATGCAGTATCTTACATAACATGGGTATGTTAGGGGTGCAGTATCCTACATAACATGGGCATGTTAGGGTTGCAGTATCCTACATAACATGGGTATGTTAGGGGTGCAGTATCCTACATAACATGGGTATGTATGGGGTGCAGTACCCTACCTGACATGGCTATGTTAGGAGTGCAGTATCCTACATAACATGGGTATGTTAGGGGTGCAGTACCCTACATGACATGGGTATGTAAGGGGTGCAGTATCCTACATAACATGGTTATGATAGGGGTGCAGTATCCTACATAACATGGGTATGCTAGGGGTGCAGTATCCTACACAACAGGGGTATGTTAGGGGTGCACTATCTTACAAAACATGGGTATGTTAGGGGTGCAGTACCCTACCTGACAAGGGTATGTTTGGGGTACAGTATCCTACATAACATGGGTATGTGAGGGGTGCAGTATCCTAGATAACATGGGTATGTTAGGGGCGCAGTACCCTTCTTAACATGGGCATGTTAGGGGTGCAGTGGCCTACATAACATGGGTATGTTAGGGGTGTAGTATCCCACCTGACATGGGTATGTTAGGGGAGCAGTATCCTACATATCATGTGCATGTTAGGGGTGCAGTATCCTACATAACATGGGTGTGTTAGGGGGGCAGTATCCAACATAACATGGGTATGTTAGGGGTGCAGTACCCTACCTGACATGGGTATGTTAGGGGTGCAGTATCCTACATAACATGGGTATGTTAGGGGTGCAGTATCCTACATAACATGGGCATGTTAGGGGTGCAGTATCCTACATAACATGGGTATGTTAGGGGTGTAGTATCCTACCTGCCATGGGTATGTTATGGGTGCAGTATCCTACATACCATGGGCATGTTAGCGGTGCAGTATCCTACATAACATGGGTATGTTAGGGGTGCAGTATCCTACATAACATGGGTATGTTAGGGGTTCAGTATCCTACATAACATGCGTATGTTAGGGGTGCAGTATCCTACCTGACATATGTATGTTGGTGGTGCAATATCCTACATAACATGGGTATATTAGGGGTGCAGTATCCTACACAACATGGGTACGATAGGGGTGAAATATCCTACATAACATGGGTATGTCAGGGGTGCAGTATCCTACATAACATGTGCATTTTAGGGGTGCACTATCCTACATAACATGGGTATGTTAGGGGTGCAGTATCCTACATAACATGGGCCTGTTAGGGGTGCAGTATGCTACATAACATGGGTATATATGGTGTGCAGTACCCTACATGATATGGGTATGTTAGGGGTGCAGTATCCTACATAACATGGGTATGTTAGGGGCGCAGTATCCTACATAACATGGGTATATTAGGGATGCAGTACCCTACCTGACATGGGTATGTTAGGGGTGCAGTATCCTTCCTGACATGGGTATGTTAGGGGTGCAGTACCCTACCTGACATGGGTATGTTAGGGGGTGCAGTATCCTACATAACATGGGTATGTTAGGGGTGCATTATTCTATACAACATGGGTATGTTAGAGGTGTAGTATCCTACATAACATGGGCATGTTAGGGGTGCAGTATCCTACATAACATGGGTATGTTAGGGGTGAAGTATCCTACATAATATGGGTATGTTAGGGGTGCAGTACCCTACCTGACAAGGGTATGGTAGGGTTGCAGTATCCTACATAACATGGGTATGTTAGTGGTGCAGTACCCTACCTGACATTGGTATGTTAGGGGTGCAGTATCCTACATAACATGGATATGTTAAGGGTGCAGTATCCTACATAACATGGGTATGTTAGGGGTGCAGTATCCTACATAACATGGGCATGTTAGGGTTGTAGTATCCTACATAACATGGGTATGTTAGGGGTGCCGTATCCTACATAACATGGGTATGTTAGGGGTGCAGTACCCTTCCTGACATGGGTATGTTAGGGGTGCAGTATCCTACATAACATGGGTATGTTAGGGGTGCCGTATCCTACATAACATGGGTATGTTAGGGGTGCAGTACCCCTCCTGACATGGGTATGTTAGGGGTGCTGTATCCTACATAACATGGGTATGTTAGGGGTGCAGTATCCTACAAAACATGGGTATGTTAGGGGTGCAGTATCCTACATAACATGTTTATGTTAGGGGTGCAGTACCCCACCTGACATGGGTATGCTAGGAGTGCAGTATCCTACATAACATGCATATGTTAGGGGCTGCAGTATCCTACATAACATGGGCATGTTAGGGGTGCAGTATCCTACATAACATGGGTATGTTAGGGGTGCATTATCCTACATAACTTGGGCATGTTGGGGTGCATTATCCTATATAACATGGGTATGTTTGGGGTGCAGTACCCTACCTGACATGGGTATGTTAGGGGGTGCAGTATCCTACATAACATGGGTATGTTAGGGGTGCAGTAGCCTTCCTGACATGGGTATGTTAGGGGTGCAGTATCCTATATAACATGGGTATGTTAGGGGTT
Organism: Protopterus annectens; assembly: GCF_019279795.1. Taxonomy (NCBI): domain Eukaryota; kingdom Metazoa; phylum Chordata; order Ceratodontiformes; family Protopteridae; genus Protopterus; species Protopterus annectens. Next base: position 1,373,276,190 of record NC_056731.1, read on the forward strand.
CAGTATCCTACATAACATGGGGATGTTAGGGGGTGCAGTATCCTGCCTGACATGGGTATGTTAGGGGTGCAGAATCCTTCCTGACATGGGTATGTTAGGGGTGCAGTACCCTACCTGACATGGGTATGTTAGGGGGTGCAGTATCCTACATAACATGGTTATGTTAGGGGTGCATTATTCAATATAACATGGGTATGTTAGGGGTGTAGTATCCTACATAACATGGGCATGTTAGGGGTGCAGTATCCTACATAACATGGGTATGTTAGGGGTGAAGTATCTGACATAACATGGGTATATTAGGGGTGCAGTACCCTACCTGACATGGGTATGGTAGGGGTGCAGTATCCTACATAACATGGGTATGTTAGGGGTGCAGTATCCTACATAACATGGGTATGTTAGGGACACAGAATCCTACATAACATGTTTATGTTAGGGGTACAGTACCCTACCTGACATGGGTATGTTAGGTGTGCAGTATCCTACATGACATGAATATGTAAGGGGGTGCAGTATCCTACATAACATGGGCATGTTAGGGTTGCAGTATCCTACATAACATGGGTATGTTAGGGGTGCAGTATCCTACATAACATGGGCATGTTAGCGGTGCATTATCCTACATAACATGGGTATGTTAGGCGTGCAGTACCCTACCTGACATGGGTATGTTAGGGGGTGCAGTATCCTACATAACATGGGTATGTAAGGGGTGCAGTAGCCTACCTGACATGGGTATGTTAGGGGTGCAGTTCCTACATAACATGGGTATGTTAGGGGTGCAGTATCCTACATTACATGGGGATGTTAGGGGTGCAGTACCCTACCTGATATGGGTATGTTAGGGGTGCAGTATACTACCTGACATGCATATGTTAGGGGCGCAGTACCTTACCTGACATGGGTATGTTAGTGGGTGCAGTATCCTACATAACATGGGTATGTTAGGGGTGCAGTTTCCTACATAACATGGGTATGTTAGGGGTGCAGTATCCTACATAACATGGGCATGTTAGGGGTGCAATATCCTACATAACATGGTATGTTAGGGGTGCAGTATCCTACATAACATGGGTATGTTAGGGGTGCAGTACCCTACCTGACATGGGTATGTTAGGGGTGCAGTATCCTACATAACATGGGTATGAGAGGGGTGCAGTACCCTACATGACATGGGTATGTTAGGGGTGCAGTATCCTACATAACATGGGTATGTTAGGGGTGCAGTACCCTACATAACATGGGTATGTTATGGGTGCAGTATCCTGCATAACATGGGCATGTTAGGGGTGCAGTATCTTACACAACATGGGTATGTTAGGGGTGTAGTATCCTACATAACATGGGTATGTTAGGGGTGCAGTACCCTACCTGACATGGGTGTGTTAGGGGTACAGTATCCTAAATAACATGGCTATGTTAAAGGTGCAGTATCCTATATAACCTGGGTATGTTAGGGGTGCAGTATCCTACATAACATGGGAATGTAAGGGGTGCAGTAGCCTACATAACATGAAAATGTTAGGGGTGCAATATCCTACCTGACATGGGTATGTTAGGGGTGCAGTACCCTACCTGACATGGGTATGTTAGGGGTGCAGTATATTACATAACATGGGTATGTTAGGGGTGCAGTATCCTACATATCATTGGTATGTTAGGGGGTGCAGTATCCTAAATAACATGGGCATGTTAGGGGTGCAGTAGCGTACATAACATGGGTATGTTAGGGTTGCAGTATCCTACATAACATGGGTATGTTAGGGGTGCAGTATCCTACATAACATGGGTATGTTAGGGGTGCAGTATCGTACCTCACATGGGTATGTTAGGGGCGCAGTACCCTACCTGACATAGGTATGTTGGGGGGTGCAGTATCCTACATAACATGGGTATGTTAGGGGAGTTGTACCCTACCTGACATGGGTATGCTAGGGGGTGCAGTATCCTACATAACATGGGTATGTTAGGGGCACAGTACCCTACCTGACATGGGAATGTTAGGGGGTGCAGTATCCTACATAACATGTTTATGTTAGGGGTGCAGTACCCTACCAGACATGGGTATGTTAGGGGTGCAGTATCTGACATAACATAAATATGTTAGGGGGTGCAGTATCCTAAATAACATGGACATGTTAGGGGTGCACTATCCTACATAACATGGGTATGTTAGGGGTGCAGTATCCTACATAACATGGGCATGTTAGGGGTGCAATATCCTACATAACATGGGTATGTTAGGGGTGCAGTACCCTACATGACATGGGTATGTTAGGGGTGCAGTATCCTACATAACATGGGTATGTTAGGGGTGCAGTATCCTACATAACATGGGTAGGTAAGGGGTGCAGTACCCTTCCTGACATGGGTATGTTAGGGGTGCAGTATCCTACCTGACATGGGTATGTTAGGGGCGCAGTACCCTATCTGACATGGGTATGTTAGGGGGTGCAGTATCCTACTTAACATGGATATGTTAGGGGTGCAGTATCCTACATAACATGGGTATGTTAGGGATGCAGTATCCTATATAACATGGGCATGTTAGGGGTGCAGTATCCTACATAACATGGGTATTTTAGGTGTACAGTATCCTACATAACATGGGTATGTTAGGGGCGCAGTACCTTACCTGACATGGGTATGTTAGTGGGTGCAGTATCCTACATAACATGGGTATGTTACGGGTGCAGTTTCCTACATAACATGGGTATGTTAGGGGTGCAGTATCCTACATAACATGGGCATGTTAGGGGTGCAATATCCTACATAACATGGTATGTTAGGGGTGCAGTATCCTACATAACATGGGTATGTTAGGGGTGCAGTACCCTACCTGACATGGGTATGTTAGGGGTGCAGTATCCTACATAACATGGGTATGAGAGGGGTGCAGTACCCTACATGACATGGGTATGTTAGGGGTGCAGTATCCTACATAACATGGGTATGTTAGGGGTGCAGTACCCTACATAACATGGGTATGTTATGGGTGCAGTATCCTACATAACATGGGCATGTTAGGGGTGCAGTATCTTACACAACATGGGTATGTTAGGGGTGTAGTATCCTACATAACATGGGTATGTTAGGGTGCAGTACCCTACCTGACATGGGTGTGTTAGGGGTACAGTATCCTAAATAACATGGCTATGTTAAAGGTGCAGTATCCTATATAACCTGGGTATGTTAGGGGTGCAGTATCCTACATAACATGGGAATGTAAGGGGTGCAGTAGCCTACATAACATGAAAATGTTAGGGGTGCAATATCCTACCTGACATGGGTATGTTAGGGGTGCAGTACCCTACCTGACATGGGTATGTTAGGGGTGCAGTATATTACATAACATGGGTATGTTAGGGGTGCAGTATCCTACATATCATGGGTATGTTAGGGGGTGCAGTATCCTAAATAACATGGGCATGTTAGGGGTGCAGTAGCGTACATAACATGGGTATGTTAGGGTTGCAGTATCCTACATAACATGGGTATGTTAGGGGTGCAGTATCCTACATAACATGGGTATGTTAGGGGTGCAGTATCGTACCTCACATGGGTATGTTAGGGGCGCAGTACCCTACCTGACATAGGTATGTTGGGGGGTGCAGTATCCTACATAACATGGGTATGTTAGGGGTGCAGTATCCAACATAACATGGGTATGTTAGGGGAGTTGTACCCTACCTGACATGGGTATGCTAGGGGGTGCAGTATCCTACATAACATGGGTATGTTAGGGGCACAGTACCCTACCTGACATGGGAATGTTAGGGGGTGCAGTATCCTACATAACATGTTTATGTTAGGGGTGCAGTACCCTACCAGACATGGGTATGTTAGGGGTGCAGTATCTGACATAACATAAATATGTTAGGGGGTGCAGTATCCTAAATAACATGGACATGTTAGGGGTGCACTATCCTACATAACATGGGTATGTTAGGGGTGCAGTATCCTACATAACATGGGCATGTTAGGGGTGCAATATCCTACATAACATGGGTATGTTAGGGGTGCAGTACCCTACATGACATGGGTATGTTAGGGGTGCAGTATCCTACATAACATGGGTATGTTAGGGGTGCAGTATCCTACATAACATGGGTAGGTAAGGGGTGCAGTACCCTTCCTGACATGGGTATGTTAGGGGTGCAGTATCCTACCTGACATGGGTATGTTAGGGGCGCAGTACCCTATCTGACATGGGTATGTTAGGGGGTGCAGTATCCTACTTAACATGGATATGTTAGGGGTGCAGTATCCTACATAACATGGGTATGTTAGGGATGCAGTATCCAATATAACATGGGCATGTTAGGGGTGCAGTATCCTACATAACATGGGTATGTTAGGTGTACAGTATCCTACATAACATGGGTATGTTAGGGGTGCAGTACCCTACCTGACATGGGTATGTTAGGGGTGCAGTATCCTACATAACATGGGTATGTTAGGGGTGCAGTACCCTACCTGACATGGGTATGTTAGGGGTGCAGTATTCTACATAATATGGGTATGTTAGGGGTGCAGTATCCTACATATCATGGGTATGTTAGGGGTGCAGTATCCTACATAACTTGGGCATGTTGAAAAAATTATATAGAGCTGCTTACTGCTTGGTGTGATGGATTTGAAGTGTTTTAAGACACTCAGTCTTGCTGGCTGGATTCTGCTAAAATACAAAGTCTGGTTATATTTGCATTCACATTCTGTTGCATACAGAAACTTGCAGAATATACACTGATGAGAGAATATACTTTGCAGCACTTGCTTTTAAGAGCAGTAACCAATAACTTTTATAATAAATCAAACTGGACAAATGTTGCAGCTTAAAAGTACTGTTCCAACTTTACTTCTCATATAGTACAGATGATGTGAGAGTTATAACATTTACCTTAGGACACATGAGTCCCTACCATACCTCTAACATAACTGGATTTATACAGCTCTTTATATACAGTTTTAGTCCTCTATTTTGGAGAATTGCTTATCCTGTAGAAACAATACTAAGCTTCCTTGTTTAACAATGTCTTGTAAGAGACCAGCTTTTCTGACAGTGTGAATATCCTGTAACAGTGTCCTGATTTCCATGTAGAAAAACATATTTTTGAGGAAACACATTGTTCTGTATTCTATTTGGATCTGTGTATAGGAACATATGTTCTTGTGCCAATGCTGATAAGCATATCCTGTTTTCCATGCAGAAAAACATATTTTTGAGAAAACATATTGTCAGAGATCAGCTTTTCTAAAAGTGTGAACATCCTGTATTTTATTTGGATCTTTGTTTAAAAACATCTGTTCTTGTGCCATATCCTGTTTTTCATGCAGAAAAACATATTTTTGAGGAAACACATTGCCACAGTGTCATTGTCCATTCTTTAAAAGCAGATTTTGCATTTTTTGCTCTTGCATACATCCTGTTTTTAAGTCTGTAAGGGAAAAATGTCCATTCTTTAAAAGCAGATTTTGTATTTTTGCTCTTGCATACATCCTGTTTTTAAGTCTGTAAGGGAAAAATGTCCATTCAGCAGATTCCTTTTCCAAGCCATGGTCATTTAGTATGACTGCTGATCACATATTACTAAACTCTGTTTCTGCATTTAAGCAAGCCTTTTCTTTCAGCATATTTACAACATAATTAATTTCAGACTAATATTAATAAAATCTAACAATTCCCTCTGTTTTTAAACATACTCAAAACATTTTATATAGAAAACGCAAGAAACAAACCTATCAAAATGCAATTTTACATAGTTAATACAATGATATTAAGTATTACTACCAAAATTGAATGTATTTAACAACTTTTTCTTTTGCAGACCTTTCTGTGAAAATATTTTTTATCAGTTATGAGCTGTGTCTGCTTTAATGTTATTTTTTTTTAACTTGATCAATTTATTCTTTTGCAATCACAGAATTTAATTTATGACTTAGAATCAATTTTAAGCCATCTCTTGTTTTTTTTAAACCATCTCTTGTATAGCTTTATAGTTTAACAGGTTGTAAATACAACTTAATTCTAAACAATACAATAATAACCATTATGATAGCTATTAACAACTTGTGAAATATCTTATCCTGTCAGGTTTAATCTAGTTTACCAGTATTTCTAATACACTAATACCTGTTTTCCCCCCATAAAAGAGTATTGTCTGGAAGGAATTAGATATTTTTTCCTCTAGCTTTATTTTAGACCCTTGTTGTTTATTTTTTCTGTAGCTTTATTTCAGACCCTTGTTGTTTATTTTTTTCTGTAGCTTTATTTCAGAACCTTGTTGTTTATTTTTTTCAGTAGCTTTATTTCAGATCCTTGTGCAGTACTGCTTACACAGTCAGTGTAAAACTGAGAAAGTGCCCCTCCCCCTTATACAGTCAGTGCAAAACTGAGAAAGTGCCCCTCCCCCTGTAGTACTTTAGCACTGTTTACCTGCCCTATGCTGTGAGAATAGAATGTATGTCAGCCCAACACTTTGGTTATACATTTATTTTATTAGGTTACTAAATAAAGTTTTCACTGTATATTACCTCTAGTAGGTATTTACACCCTCCTGCACAATTGATTTGAACTGTATGTATACTATAGCCCATTTGCTGGCTGTACTTGATGCAACTGAGTTTTTTTTCTTTTAACATTTACTTGCAAATAGATTATAAGTGACATTTATACACAATTGTGACATTTTATTACAATTACTAAATAGTGTTGCCTGTAAACATTTTAACAATTATGCTTTAATAACAATGATGCTTTAGAAAAAACTCAAGCTACTTATCTGGCAATCAGTCTTGTTGTTTATCTTATCTTTCCAGCATTTCCTGTAACTATTCATTCAGTCTAGGAAGGTCAGAGTTCACATTTCATACTCTGTAAACTATAGTTAATTATTTTGGCATTTTTCCTTTAATGTGATTGTGATTTGCATAATTATGCATTTATACAACATAAATAGACATTATTTTAGAATTACCTTACATGGATTTCAGTATTTTTTATTTATTTATCTATTTACCTGTCTTGCCATTAATTTTACAAAAACTGTTTGAATAATACCATCTGTGATTTTCTTTTTAAAATTCAGAACTTTAACTGCTTGGTGTTACTATATAATTATAAACAAATTGTAAAAAACAAAATAGATATTAGTTTAACCAACACATTTATATTTATATTATTTATATTTGCTGTTGTCTGCCTGTTATTCTTGTGTATTGTAACAGATGTACTCTAGATGAAAAGAACACACATGCATGTCTGTCTTGTATATGTATATCTTTATACAAGCATGTCATGTCTTGTGACTTTAAATTTTTACTCATCTATTTTTATTTAATTTATATATTATAATACACTAGAACAGTTTTGTTTACCTTTTGACTATGCTAATGAATGGCATTCATATGCTTTACTTTACTGCAACTGAATGAAAGTAAAACATTTAAGAATGATTTGTCCAGACATCAGATGCTACCATCCTACCATGTATGTTTAACCATTTTCAAAACATAAACATATTATAAAATATATTTCTTTTGCATAGATTAGCTGTGTATGCAGGAAGTTCCCAGTCTCTGTCAGTTCAGCTAATTTATTTTCTTTATCCTGCAACTTCTGTTGAATTTCCTGTGATGTTGCATGGTCTTTCTGACATTCTTTAGTAAGCTGTTCTGCTGAATTTGAAACTCCTATGCACTTTTGAAAAGATGTATGTATAACTTGTCTAAGCTTCCTGAACTCATTGTGTCTGTCTTTTAGAAGTTTACTACATTCCTTTGTAACAAAATGTACTAGGGGTTCTATCAGTAACTGATTTGACTCACATGTGGTGATAGGACATAACTGTTCAACATCAGAATGTAACGGAAACACTTTACCCTTAGTTAATTCTTCAGATCTGTCTTTACAGTCTATTTTTTTCGCAATATGATGCAATATTATTTTATGGCATAATACACAAAATGCAGATTTTGTTGAAGCACACAATAAACATTTGTCATATTCCACATGGTTTTCTTTGAGATACCAGTCAAATATTGTAATACATTTGCATAATGCCTTACTATCAACCTGCCCTAATAAGGTTTTACATTTACTAATGTGCTGTGTATACCAACATAGCAATTTACTAAAGTTTGGTTTACTCCTGCATGAATTATAAATAATATTCATACTATCTAATAAAAAAACTGTCTAAGAATATACAAGCTATGTATGAATGTACAAACTGTCTTAAGAATATACAAACTGTCTTAAGAATATACAAACTCTGTTTAACATCATCCACACTAAATATGTGACACAGAAAAAAAGTCTTACCAGTTAGCAAGAAAACAGGTGATCAGGCTGCTGTTGCTGATGGCTAGAAAATTTTTCAGAGTCACTTGAGAAGCTGGTGAAGCACAACAGGCAGCGGACTACTGTGCTAGTGGAATTTCACCTTTTCTTGAAGAATTTATGGCACTGCAAATTTTTTGAACTAGTCTCACTCCGGATTGCAGACGTCTAAAAAACTTTACTACTGCAAGCTGCATAAACTGGAATACTTCTGTTTAGGATTTACACATACGTACAAATGTTAGTTACTGCAATTTGACTGAAGTGAACCTCTGCAGGGCTTACCATCACTCCTCCTGTGTTTGAATTGCAGATTGTAGGTTCAAATGCAGGCTAGCTTGCCATTAAAAAAATTACATGGAGCTCTTACTTGCTTCTTGCTTCTTGCTGGAGCTTACTTGCTGGGTTAGACTCCTGGCTGGCTTGCCATTGAAAAAATTATATAGAGCTGCTTACTGCTTGGTGTGATGGATTTGAAGTGTTCTTAAGACACTCAGTCTTGCTGGATGGATTCTGCTAAAATTCAAAGTCTGGTTATATTTGCATTCACAGTCTGTTGCATACAGAAACTTGCAGAATATACACTGATGAGAGAATATACTTTGCAGCACTTGTCTTTAAGAGCAGTAACCAATAACTTTTATAATAAATCAAACTGGACAAACATTGCAGCTTAAAAGTACTGTTCCAACTTTACTTCTCATATAGTACAGATGATGTGAGAGATATAACATTTACCTTAGGACACATGAGTCCCTACCATACCTCTAACATAACTGGATTTATACAGCTCTTTATATAAAGTTTTAGTCCTCTATTTTGGAGAATTGCTTATCCTGTAGAAACAATACTAAGCTTCCTTGTTTAACAATGTCTTGTAAGAGACCAGCTTTTCTGACAGTGTGAATATCCTGTAACAGTGTCCTGATGTCCATGTAGAAAAACATATTTTTGAGGAAACACATTGTTCTGTATTCTATTTGGATCTGTGTATAGTAACATATGTTTTCGTGCCAATGCTGATAAGCATATCCTGTTTTCCATGCAGAAAAACATATTTTTGAGAAAACACATTGTCAGAGATCAGCTTTTCTGACAGTGTGAATATCCTGTATTTTATTTGGATCTTTGTTTAAAAACATCTGTTCTTGTGCCATATCCTGTTTTTCATGCAGAAAAACATATTTTTGAGGAAACACATTGCCACAGTGTCATTGTCCATTCTTTAAAAGCAGATTTTGCATTTTTTGCTCTTGCATACATCCTGTTTTTAAGTCTGTAAGAGAAAAATGTCCATTATTTAAAAGCAGATTTTGTATTTTTGCTCTTGCATACATCCTGTTTTTAAGTCTGTAAGGGAAAAATGACCATTCGGCAGATTCCTTTTCCAAGCCATGGTCATTTAGTATGACTGCTGATCACATATTACTAAACTCTGTTTCTTTATTTAAGCAAGCCTTTTCTTTCAGCATATTTACAACATAATTAATTTCAGACTAATATTAATAAAATCTAACAATTGTTAGGGGTGCAGTATCCTACATAACATGGGTATGTTAGGGGTGCAGTATCCTACATAACATGGGTATGTTAGCGGTGCAGTACCCTACCTGACATGGGTATTTTAGGGGTGAATATCCTACATAACATGGGTATATAAGGGGTGCAGTATCCTACATAACATTGGTATGTTAGGGGTGCAGTATCCTACATATCATGTTTATGTTAGGGGTGCAGTACCCTACCTGACATGGGTATGTTAGGGGTGCAGTATCCTACATAACATGGATATGTTGGGGGTGCAGTATCCTACATAACATGGGCATGGTAGGGGTGCAGTATCCTACATAACATGGGTATGTTAGGGGTGCAGTACCCTACATAACATGGGCATATTAGGGGTGCATTATCCTACATAACATGGGTATGTTAGGGGTGCAGTACCCTACCTGACATGGGTATGTTAGGGGGTGCAGTATCCTACATAGCATGGGTATGTTAGGAGTGCAGTAGCCTACCTGACATGGGTATGTTATGGGTGCAGTATCCTACATAAGATGGGTATGTTAGGGGTACAGTATCCTACATAACATGGGGGATGTTAGGGATGTAGTACCCTACCTGACATGGGTTTGTTAGGGGTGCAGTATACTACCTGACATGAGTATGTTAGGGGCGCAGTACCCTACCTGACATGGGTATGTTAGGGGGAGCAATATACCACATAACATGGGTATGTTAGGGATGCAGTATCTTACATAACATGGGTATGTAGGGGTGCAGTATCCTACATAACACGGGCATGTTAGGGTTGCAATATCCTACATAACATGGGTATGTTAGGGGTGCAGTATCCTACATAACATGGGTATGTATGGGGTGCAGTACCCTACCTGACATGGCTATGTTAGGAGTGCAGTATCATACATAACATGGGTATGTTAGGGGTGCAGTACCCTACATGACATGGGTATGTAAGAGGTGCAGTATCCTACATAACATGGTTATGATAGGGGTGCAGTATCCTACATAACATGGGTATGTTAGGGGTGCAGTATCCTACACAACAGGGGTATGTTAGGGGTGCACTATCTTACAAAACATGGGTATGTTAGGGGTGCAGTACCCTACCTGACAAGGGTATGTTTGGGGTACAGTATCCTACATAACATGGGTATGTGAGAGGTGCAGTATCCTAGATAACATGGGTATGTTAGGGGCGCAGTACCCTTCATAACATGGGCATGTTAGGGGTGCAGTGGCCTACATAACATGGGTATGTTAGGGGTGTAGTATCCCACCTGACATGGGTATGCTAGGGGAGCAGTATTCTACATATCATGTGCATGTTAGGGGTGCAGTATCCTACATAACATGGGTATGTTAGGGGTGCAGTATCCAACATAACATGGGTATGTTAGGGGTGCAGTACCCCTACCTGACATGGGTATGTTAGGGGTGCAGTATCCTACATAACATGGGTATGTTAGGGGTGCAGTATCCTACATAACTTGGGCATGTTAGGGGTGCAGTATCCTACATAACATGGGTATGTTAGGGGTGTAGTATCCTACCTGACATGGGTATGTTATGGGTGCAGTATCCTACATACCATGGGCATGTTAGCGGTGCAGTATCCTACATAACATGGGTATGTTAGGGGTGCAGTATCCTACATAACATGGGTATGTTAGGGGTTCAGTATCCTACATAACATGCGTATGTTAGGTGTGCAGTATCCTACCTGACATAGGTATGTTGGTGGTGCAATATCCTACATAACATGGGTATATTAGGGGTGCAGTATCCTACACAACATGGGTACGATATGGGTGAAATATCCTACATAACATGGGTATGTTAGGGGTGCAGTATCCTACATAACATGGGCCTGTTAGGGGTGCAGTATGCTACATAACATGGGTATATATGGTGTGCAGTACCCTACATGATATGGGTATGTTAGGGGTGCAATATCCTACATAACATGGGTATGTTAGGGGCGCAGTATCCTACATAACATGGGTATATTAGGGATGCAGTACCCTACCTGACATGGGTATGTTAGGGGTGCAGTATCCTTCCTGACATGGGTATGTTAAGGGTGCAGTTCCCTACCTGACATGGGTATGTTAGGGGGTGCAGTATCCTACATAACATGGGTATGTTAGGGGTGCATTATTCTATACAACATGGGTATGTTAGAGGTGTAGTATCCTACATAACATGGGCATGTTAGGGGTGCAGTATCCTACATAACATGGGTATGTTAGAGGTGAAGTATCCTACATAATATGAGTATGTTAGGGGTGCAGTACCCTACCTGACAAGGGTATGGTAGGGTTGCAGTATCCTACATAACATGGGTATGTTAGTGGTGAAGTACCCTACCTGACATGGGTTTGTTAGGGGTGCTGTATCCTACATAACATTGGTATGTTAAGGGTGCAGTATCCTACATAACATGGGTATGTTAGGGTTGCAGTATCCTACATAACATGGGCATGGTAGGGGTGTAGTATCCTACATAACATGGGTATGTTAGGAGTGCCGTATCCTACATAACATGGGTATGTTAGGGGTGCAGTACCCTTCCTGACATGTGTATGTTAGGGGTGCAGTATCCTACATAACATGGGTATGTTAGGGGTGCCGTATCCTACATAACATGGGTATGTTAGGGGTGTGGTACCCCTCCTGACATGGGTATGTTAGGGGTGCAGTATCCTACATAACATGGGTATGTTAGGGGTGCAGTATCCTACAAAACATGGGTATGTTAGGGGTGCAGTATCCTACATAACATGTTTATGTTAGGGGTGCAGTACCCCACCTGACATGGGTATGCTAGGAGTGCAGTATCCTACATAACATGCATATGTTAGGGCGTGCAGTATCCTACATAACATGGGCATGTTAGGGGTGCAGTATCCTACATAACATGGGTATGTTAGGGGTGCATTATCCTACATAACATGGGCATGTTAGGGGTGCATTATCCTATATAACATGGGTATGTTAGGGGTGCAGTACCCTACCTGACATGGGTATGTTAGGGGGTGCAGTATCCTACATAAGATGGGTATGTTAGGGGTGCAGTAGCCTACCTGACATGGGTATGTTAGGGGTGCAGTATCCTATATAACATGGGTATGTTAGGGGTTCAGTATCCTACATAACATGGGGATGTTAGGGGTGCAGTACCCTGCCTGACATGGGTATGTTAGGGGTGAAGTATCCTTCCTGACATGGGTATGTTAGGGGTGCAGTACCCTACCTGACATGGGTATGTTAGGGGGTGCAGTATCCTACATAACATGGTTATGTTAGGGGTGCATTATTCAATATAACATGGGTATGTTAGGGGTGTAGTATCCTACATAACATGGGCATGTTAGGGGTGCAGTATCCTACATAACATGGGTATGTTAGGGGTGAAGTATCTGACATAACATGGGTATATTAGGGGTGCAGTACCCTACCTGACATGGGTATGGTAGGGTTGCAGTACCCTACATAACATGGGTATGTTAGGGGTGCAGTACCCTACCTGACATGGGTATGGTAGGGGTGCAGTATCCTATATAACATGGGTATGTTAGGGGTGCAGTATCCTACATATCATGGGTATGTTAGGGACACAGTATCCTTCATAACATGTTTATGTTAGGGGTGCGGTACCCTACCTGACATGGCTATGTTAGGTGTGCAGTATCCTACATAACATGAATATGTAAGGGGGTGCAGTATCCTACATAACATGGGCATGTTAGGGTTGCAGTATCCTACATAACATGCGTATGTTAGGGGTGCAGTATCCTACATAACATGGGCATGTTAGCGGTGCATTATCCTACATAACATGGGTATGTTAGGGGTTCAGTACCCTACCTGACATGGGTATGTTAGGGGGTGCAGTATCCTACATAACATGGGTATGTTAGGGGTGCAGTAGCCTACCTGACATGGGTATGTTAGGGGTGCAGTTCCTACATAACATGGGTATGTTAGGGGTGCAGTATCCTACATTACATGGGGATGTTAGGGGTGCAGTACCCTACCTGACATGGGTATGTTAGGGGTGCAGTATACTACCTGACATGCGTATGTTAGGGGTGCAGTACCTTACCTGACATGGGTATGTTAGTGGGTGCAGTATCCTACATAACATGGGTATGTTAGGGGTGCAGTTTCCTACATAACATGGGTATGTTAGGGGTGCAGTATCCTACATAAAATGGGCATGTTAGGGGTGCAATATCCTACATAACATGGTATGTTAGGGGTGCAGTATCCTACATAACATGGGTATGTTAGGGGTGCAGTACCCTACCTGACATGGGTATGTTAGGGGTGCAGTATCCTACATAACATGGGTATGAGAGGGGTGCAGTACCCTACATGACATGGGTATGTTACGGGTGCAGTATCCTACATAACATGGGTATGTTAGGGGTGCAGTACCCTACATAACATGGGTATGTTAGGGGTGCAGTATCCTACATAACATGGGCATGTTAGGGGTGCAGTATCTTACACAACATGGGTATGTTAGGGGTGTAGTATCCTACATACCATGGGTATGTTAGGGGTGCAGTACCCTACCTGACATGGGTGTGTTAGGGGTACAGTATCCTAAATAACATGGGTATGTTAAAGGTGCAGTATCCTATATAACCTGGGTATGTTAGGGGTGCAGTATCCTACATAACATGGGAATGTAAGGGATGCAGTAGCCTACATAACATGAAAATGTTAGGGGTGCAATATCCTACCTGACATGGGTATGTTAGGGGTGCAGTACACTACCTGACATGAGTGTGTTAGGGGTGCAGTATATTACATAACATGGGTATGTTAGGGGTGCAGTATCCTACATATCATGGGTATGTTAGGGGGTGCAGTATCCTAAATAACATGGGCATGTTAGGGGTGCAGTAGCATACATAACATGGGTATGTTAGGGTTGCAGTGTCCTACATAACATGGGTATGTTAGGGGTGCAGTATCCTACATAACATGGGTATGTTAGGGGTGCAGTATCCTACCTCACATGGGTATGTTAGGAGCGCAGTACCCTACCTGACATAGGTATGTTGGGGGGGTGCAGTATCCTACATAACATGGGTATGCTAGGGGTGCAGTATCCAACATAACATGGGTATGTTAGGGGAGTTGTACCCTACCTGACATGGGTATGCTAGGGGGTGCAGTATCCTACATAACATGGGTATGTTAGGGGCACAGTACCCTACCTGACATGGGAATGTTAGGGGGTGCAGTATCCTACATAGCATGTTTATGTTAGGGGTGCAGTACCCTACCAGACATGGGTATGTTTAGGGGTGCAGTATCTGACATAACATGAATATGTTAGGGGGTGCAGTATCCTAAATAACATGGACATGTTAGGGGTGCACTATCCTACATAACATGGGTATGTTAGGGGTGCAGTATCCTACATAACATGGGCATGTTAGGGGTGCAATATCCTACATAACATGGGTATGTTAGGGGTGCAGTACCCTACATGACATGGGTATGTTATGGGTGCAGTATCCTACATAACATGGGTATGTTAGGGGTGCAGTATCCTACATAACATGGGTAGGTAAGGGGTGCAGTACCCTACCTGACATGGGTATGTTAGGGGTGCAGTATCCTACCTGACATGGGTATGTTAGGGGCGCAGTACCCTATCTGACATGGGTATGTTAGTGGGTGCAGTATCCTACTTAACATGGATATGTTAGGGGTGCAGTATCCTACATAACATGGGTATGTTAGGAATGCAGTATCCTATATAACATGGGCATGTTAGGGGTGCAGTATCCTACATAACATGGGTATGTTAGGGGTACAGTATCCTACATAACATGGGTATGTTAGGGGTGGAGTACCCTACCTGACATGGGTATGTTAGGGGTGCAGTATCCTACATAACATGGGTATGTTAGGGGTGCAGTACCCTACCTGACATGGGTATGTTACGGGTGCAGTATTCTACATAATATGGGTATGTTAGGGGTGCAGTATCCTACATATCATGGGTATGTTAGGGGTGCAGTGTCCTACATAACTTGGGCATGTTGAAAAAATTATATAGAGCTGCTTACTGCTTGGTGTGATGGATTTGAAGTGTTCTTAAGACACTCAGTCTTGCTGGCTGGATTCTGCTAAAATCCAAAGTCTGGTTATATTTGCATTCACAGTCTGTTGCATACAGAAACTTGCAGAATATACACTGATGAGAGAATATACTTTGCAGCACTTGTTTTTAAGAGCAGTAACCAATAACTTTTATAATAAATCAAACTGGACAAATGTTGCAGCTTAAAAGTACTGTTCCAACTTTACTTCTCATATAGTACAGATGATGTGAGAGATATAACATTTACCTTAGGCCACATGAGTCCCTACCATACCTCTAACATAACTGGATTTATACAGCTCTTTATATACAGTTTTAGTCCTCTATTTTGGAGAATTGCTTATCCTGTAGAAACAATACTAAGCTTCCTTGTTTAACAATGTCTTGTAAGAGACCAGCTTTTCTGACAGTGTGAATATCCTGTAACAGTGTCCTGATGTCCATGTAGAAAAACATATTTTTGAGGAAACACATTGTTCTGTATTCTATTTGGATCTGTGTATAGAAACATATGTTCTTGTGCCAATGCTGATAAGCATATCCTGTTTTCCATGCAGAAAAACATATTTTTGAGAAAACACATTGTCAGAGATCAGCTTTTCTAAAAGTGTGAACATCCTGTATTTTATTTGGATCTTTGTATAAAAACATCTGTTCTTGTGCCATATCCTGTTTTTCATGCAGAAAAATATATTTTTGAGGAAACACATTGCCACAGTGTCATTGTCCTTTCATTAAAAGCAGATTTTTCATTTTTTGCTCTTGCATACATCCTGTTTTTAAGTCTGTAAGGGAAAAATGTCCATTCTTTAAAAGCAGATTTTGTATTTTTGCTCTTGCATACATCCTGTTTTTAAGTCTGTAAGGGAAAAATGTCCATTCAGCAGATTCCTTTTCCTAGCCATGGTCATTTAGTACGATTGCTGATCACATATTACTAAACTCTGTTTCTGCATTTAAGCAAGCCTTTTCTTTCAGCATATTTACAACATAATTAATTTCAGACTAATATTAATAAAATCTAACAATTCCCTCTGTTTTTAAACATACTCAAAACATTTTATATAGAAAACACAAGAAACAAACCTATCAAAATGCAATTTTACATAGTTAATACAATGATATTAAGTATTACTACCAAAATTGAATGTATTTAACAACTTTTTCTTTGCAGACCATTCTGTGAAAATATTTTTTATCAGTTATGAGCTGTGTCTGCTTTAATGTTATTTTTTTTAACTTGATCAATTTATTCTTTTGCAATCACAGAATTTAATTTATGACTTAGAATCAATTTTAAGCCATCTCTTGTTTTTTAAACCATCTCTTGTATAGCTTTATAGTTTAACAGGTTGTAAATACAATTTAATTCTAAACAATACAATAATAACCATTATGATAGCTATTAACAACTTGTGAAATATCTGATCCTGTCAGGTTTAATCTAGTTTACCAGTATTTCTAATACACTAATACCTGTTTTCCCCCCATAAAAGAGTATTGTCAGGAAGGAATGAGATATTTTTTCCTCTAGCTTTATTTTAGACCATTGTTGTTTATTTTTTCTGTAGCTTTATTTCAGACCCTTGTTGTTTATTTTTTTTTCTGTAGCTTTATTTCAGAACCTTGTTGTTTATTTTTTTCAGTAGCTTTATTTCAGATCCTTGTGCAGTACTGCTTACACAGTCAGTGTAAAACTGAGAAAGTGCCCCTCCCCCTTATACAGTCAGTGTAAAACTGAGAAAGTGCCCCTACCCCTGTAGTACTTCAACACTGTTTACCTGCCCTATGCTGTGGGAATAGAATGTATGTCAGCCCAACACTTTGGTTATACATTTATTTTATTAGGTTACTAAATAAAGTTGTCACTGTATATTACCTCTAGTAGGTATTTACACCCTCCTGCACAATTGATTTGAACTGTATGTATACTATAGCCCATTTGCTGGCTGTACTTGATGCAACTGAGTTTTTTTTCTTTTAACATTTACTTGCAAACAGATTATAAGTGACATCTATACACAATTGTGACATTTTATTACAATTACTAAATAGTGTTGCCTGTAAACATTTTAACAATTATGCTTTAATAACACTGATGCTTTAGAAAAACTCAAGCTACTTATCTGGCAATCAGTCTTGTTGTTTATCTTATCTTTCCAGCATTTCCTGTAACTATTCATTCAGTCTAGGAAGGTCAGAGTTCACATTTCATACTCTGTAAACTATAGTTAATTATTTTGGCATTTTTCCTTTAATGTGATTGTGATTTGCATAATTACGCATTTATACAACATAAATAGACATTATTTTACAATTACCTTACATGGATTTCAGTATTTTTTATTTATTTATCTATTTACCTGTCTTGCCATTAATTTTACAAAAACTGTTTGAATAATACCATCTGTGATTTTCTTTTTAAAATTCAGAACTTTAACTGTTTGGTGTTACTATATAATTATAAACAAATTGTAAAAAACAAAATAGATATTAGTTTAACCAACACATTTATATTTATATTATTTATATTTGCTGTTGTCTGCCTGTTATTCTTGTGTATTGTAACAGATGTACTCTAGATGAAAAGAACACACATGCATGTCTGTCTTGTATATGTATATCTTTATACAAGCATGTCAGTTCTTGTGACTTTACATTTTTACTCATCTATTTTTATTTAATTTATATATTATAATACACTAGAACAGTTTTGTTTACCTTTTGACTATGCTAATGAATGACATTCATATGCTTTACTTTACTGCAACTGAATGAAAGTAAAACATTTAAGAATGATTTGTCCAGACATCAGATGCTACCATCCTACCATGTATGTTTAACCATTTTCAAAACATAAACATATTATAAAATATATTTCTTTTGCATAGATTAGCTGTGTATGCAGGAAGTTCCCAGTCTCTGTCAGTTCAACTAATTTATTTTCTTTATCCTGCAACTTCTGTTGAATTTCCTGTGATGTTGCATGGTCTTTCTGACATTCTTTAGTAAGCTGTTCTGCTGAATTTGAAACTCCTATGCACTTTTGAAAAGATGTATGTATAACTTGTCTAAGCTTCCTGAACTCATTGTGTCTGTCTTTTAGAAGTTTACTGCATTCCTTTGTAACACAATGTACTAGGGGTTCTATCAGTAACTGATTTGACTCACATGTGGTGATAGGACATAACTGTTCAACATCAGAATGTAATGGAAACACTTTACCCTTATTTAATTCTTCAGATCTGTCTTTACAGTCTATTTTTTTCGCAATATGATGCAATATTATTTTATGGCATAATACACAAAATGCAGATTTTGTTGAAGCACACAGTAAACATTTGTCATATTCCACATGGTTTTCTTTGAGATACCAGTCAAATATTGTAATACATTTGCATAATGCCTTACTATCAACCTGCCCTAATAAGGTTTTACATTTACTAATGTGCTGTGTATACCAACATAGCAATTTACTAAAGTTTGGTTTACTCCTGCATGAATTATAAATAATATTCATACTATCTAATAAAAAAACTGTCTAAGAATATACAAGCTATGTATGAATGTACAAACTGTCTTAAGAATATACAAACTCTCTTAAGAATATACAAATTCTGTTTAACATCATCCACACTAAATATGTGACACAGAAAAAAAGTCTTACCAGTTAGCAAGAAAACAGGTGATCAGGCTGCTGTTGCTGATGGCTAGAAATTTTTTCAGAGTCACTTGAGAAGCTGATGAAGCACAACAGGCAGTGGACTACTGTGCTAGTGGAATTTCACCTTTTCTTGAAGAATTTATGGCACTGCGAATTTTTTGAACTAGTCTCACTCCGGATTGTAGACGTTTAAAAAACTTTACTACTGCAAGCTGCATAAACTGGAATACTTCTGTTTAGGATTTACACATACGTACAAATGTTAGTTACTGCAATTTGACTGAAGTGACCCTCTGCAGGGCTTACCATCACTCCTCCTGTGTTTGAATTGCAGATTGTAGGTTCAAATGCAGGCCAGCTTGCCATTGAAAAAATTACATGGAGCTCTTACTTGCTTCTTGCTTCTTGCTGGAGCTTACTTGCTGGGTTCGACTCCTGGCTGGCTTGCCATTGAAAAAATTATATAGAGCTGCTTACTGCTTGGTGTGATGGATTTGAAGTGTTCTTAAGACACTCAGTCTTGCTGGCTGGATTCTGCTAAAATTCAAAGTCTGGTTATATTTGCATTCACAGTCTGTTGCATACAGAAACTTGCAGAATATACACTGATGAGAGAATATACTTTGCAGCACTTGTCTTTAAGAGCAGTAACCAATAACTTTTATAATAAATCAAACTGGACAAACGTTGCAGCTTAAAAGTACTGTTCCAACTTTACTTCTCATATAGTACAGATGATGTGAGAGATATAACATTTACCTTAGGACACATGAGTCCCTACCATACCTCTAACATAACTGGATTTATACAGCTCTTTATATAAAGTTTTAGTCCTCTATTTTGGAGAATTGCTTATCCTGTAGAAACAATACTAAGCTTCCTTGTTTAACAATGTCTTGTAAGAGACCAGCTTTTCTGACAGTGTGAATATCCTGTAACAGTGTCCTGATGTTCATGTAGAAAAACATATTTTTGAGGAAACACATTGTTCTGTATTCTATTTGGATCTGTGTATAGGAACATATGTTCTCGTGCCAATGCTGATAAGCATATCCTGTTTTCCATGCAGAAAAACATATTTTTGAGAAAACACATTGTCAGAGATCAGCTTTTCTGACAGTGTGAATATCCTGTATTTTATTTGGATCTTTGTATAAAAACATCTGTTCTTGTGCCATATCCTGTTTTTCATGCAGAAAAACATATTTTTGAGGAAACACATTGCCACAGTGTCATTGTCCATTCTTTAAAAGCAGATTTTGCATTTTTTGCTCTTGCATACATCCTGTTTTTAAGTCTGTAAGGGAAAAATGTCCACTCTTTAAAAGCAGATTTTGTATTTTTGCTCTTGCATACATCCTGTTTTTAAGTCTGTAAGGGAAAAATTACTATTCGGCAGATTCCTTTTCCAAGCCATGGTCATTTAGTATCACTGCTGATCACATATTACTAAACTCTGTTTCTTCATTTAAGCAAGCCTTTTCTTTCAGCATATTTACAACATAATTAATTTCAGACTAATATTAATAAAATATAACAATTGTTAGGGGTGCAGTATCGTACATAACATGGGTATGTTAGGGGTGCAGTATCCTACATAACATGGGTATGTTAGCGGTGCAGTACCCTACCTGACATGGGTATTTTAGTGGTGAATATCCTACATAACATGGGTATGTAAGGGGTGCAGTATCCTACATAACATGGGTATGATAGGGGTGCAGTATCCTACATATCATGTTTATGTTAGGGGTGCAGTACCCTACCTGACATGAGTATGTTAGGGGTGCAGTATCCTACATAACATGGATATGTTGGGGGGTGCAGTATCCTACATAACATGGACATGGTAGGGGTGCAGTATCCTACATAACATGGGTATGTTAGGGGTGCAGTATCCTACATAACATGGGCATATTAGGGGTGCATTATCCTACATAACATGGGTATGTTAGGGGTGCAGTACCCTACCTGACATGGGTATGTTAGGGGGTGCAGTATCCTACATAGCATGGGAATGTTAGGGGTGCAGTAGCCTACCTGACATGTGTATGTTAGGGGTGCAGTATCCTACATAAGATGGGTATGTTAGGGGTACAGTATCCTACATAACATGGGGATGTTAGGGATGCAGTACCCTACCTGACATGGGTTTGTTAGGGGTGCAGTATACTACCTGACATGAGTATGTTAGGGACGCAGTACCCTACCTGACATGGGTATGTTAGGGGGAGCAATATACCACATAACATGGGTATGTTAGGGATGCAGTATCTAACATAACATGGGTATGTTAGGGGTGCAGTATCCTACATAACATGGGCATGTTAGGGTTGCAATATCCTACATAACATGGGTATGTTAGGGGTGCAGTATCCTACATAACATGGGTATGTATGGGGTGCAGTACCCTACCTGACATGGCTATGTTAGGAGTGCAGTATCCTACATAACATGGGTATGTTAGGGGTGCAGTACCCTACATGACATGGGTATGTAAGGGGTGCAGTATCCTACATAACATGGTTATGATAGGGGTGCAGTATCCTACATAACATGGGTATGTTAGGGGTGCAGTATCCTACACAACAGGGGTATGTTAGGGGTGCACTATCTTACAAAACATGGGTATGTTAGGGGTGCAGTACCCTACCTGACAAGGGTATGTTTGGGGTACAGTATCCTACATAACATGGGTATGTGAGGGGTGCAGTATCCTACATAACATGGGTATGTTAGGGGCGCAGTACCCTTCATAACATGGGCATGTTAGGGGTGCAGTGGCCTACATAACATGGGTATGTTAGGGGTGTAGTATCCCACCTGACATGGGTATGTTAGGGGAGCAGTATCCTACATATCATGTGCATGTTAGGGGTGCAGTATCCTACATAACATGGGTATGTTAGGGGTGCAGTATCCAACATAACATGGGTATGTTAGGGGTGCAGTACCCAACGTGACATGGGTATGTTAGGGGTGCAGTATCCTACATAACATGGGTATGTTAGGGGTGCAGTATCCTACATAACATGGGCATGTTAGGGGTGCAGTATCCTACATAACATGGGTATGTTAGGGGTGTAGTATCCTACCTGACATGGGAATGTTATGGGTGCAGTATCCTACATACCATGGGCATGTTAGCGGTGCAGTATCCTACATAACATGGGTATGTTAGGGGTGCAGTATCCTACATAACATGGGTATGTTAGGGGTTCAGTATCCTACATAACATGCGTATGTTAGGGGTGCAGTATCCTACCTGACATAGGTATGTTGGTGGTGCAATATCCTACATAACATGGGTATATTAGGGGTGCAGTATCCTACACAACATGGGTACGATAGGGGTGAAATATCCTACATAACATGGGTATGTTAGGGGTGCAGTATCCTACATAACATGGGCATTTTAGGGGTGCACTATCCTACATAACATGGGTATGTTCGGGGTGCAGTATCCTACATAACATGGGCCTGTTAGGGGTGCAGTATGCTACATAGCATGGGTATATATGGTGTGCAGTACCCTACATGATATGGGTATGTTAGGGGTGCAGTATTCTACATAACATGGGTATGTTAGGGGCGCAGTATCCTACATAACATGGGTATATTAGGGATGCAGTACCCTACCTGACATGGGTATGTTAGGGGTGCAGTATCCTTCCTGACATGGGTATGTTAGGGGTGCAGTACCCTACCTGACATGGGTATGTTAGGGGGTGCAGTATCCTACATAACATGGGTATGTTAGGGGTGCATTATTCTATACAACATGGGTATGTTAGAGGTGTAGTATCCTACATAACATGGGCATGTTAGGGGTGCAGTATCCTACATAACGTGGGTATGTTAGGGGTGAAGTATCCTACATAATATGGGTATGTTAGGGGTGCAGTACCCTACCTGACAAGGGTATGGTAGGGTTGCAGTATCATACATAACATGGGTATGTTAGTGGTGCAGTACCCTACCTGACATGGGTATGTTAGGGGTGCAGTATCCTACATAACATGGTTATGTTAAGGGTGCAGTATCCTATATAACATGGGTATGTTAGGGGTGCAGTATCCTACATAGCATGGGCATGTTAGGGGTGTAGTATCCTACATAACATGGGTATGTTAGGGGTGCCGTATCCTACATAACATGTGTATGTTAGGGGTGCAGTACCCCTCCTGACATGGGTATGTTAGGGGTGCAGTATCCTACATAACATGGGTATGTTAGGGGTGCCGTATCCTACATAACATGGGTATGTTAGGGGTGCAGTACCCCTCCTGACATGGGTATGTTAGGTGTGCAGTATCCTACATAACATGGGTATGTTAGGGGTGCAGTATCCTACAAAACATGGGTATGTTAGGGGTGCAGTATCCTACATAACATGTTTATGTTAGGGGTGCAGTACCCCACCTGACATGGGTATGCTAGGAGTGCAGTATCCTACATAACATGGATATGTTAGGGGGTGCAGTATCCTACATAACATGGGCATGTTAGGGGTGCAGTATCCTACATAACATGGGTATGTTAGGGGTGCATTATCCTACATAACATGGGCATGTTAGGGGTGCATTATCCTATATAACATGGGTATGTTAGGGGTGCAGTACCCTACCTGACATGGGTATGTTAGGGAGTGCAGTATCCTACATAACATGGGTATGTTAGGGGTGCAGTAGCCTACCTGACATGGGTATGTTAGGGGTGCAGTATCCTATATAACATGGGTATGTTAGGGGTTCAGTATCCTACATAACATGGGGATGTTAGGGGTGCAGTACCCTGCCTGACATGGGTATGTTAGGGGTGCAGTATCCTTCCTGACATGGGTATGTTAGGGGTGCAGTACCCTACCTGACATGGGTATGTTAGGGGGTGCAGTATCCTACATAACATGGTTATGTTAGGAGTGCATTATTCAATATAACATGGGTATGTTAGGGGTGTAGTATCCTACATAACATGGGCATGTTAGGGGTGCAGTATCCTACATAACATGGGTATGTTAGGGGTGAAGTATCTGACATAACATGGGTATATTAGGGGTGCAGTACCCTACCTGACATGGGTATGGTAGGGGTGCAGTATCCTACATAACATGGGTATGTTAGGGGTGCAGTATCCTACATAACATGGGCATTGTAGGGGTACAGTATCCTACATAACATGGGTATGTTAGGGGTGCAGTATCCTACATAACATGGGTATGTTAGGGGTGCAGTACCCTTCCTGACATGGGTATGTTAGGGGTGCAGTATCTTACATAACATGGGTATGTTAGGGGTGCAGTATCCTGCAAAACATGGGTATGTTAGGGGTACAGTATCCTACATAACATGTTTATGTTAGGGGTGCAGTACCCTCCCTGACATGGGTATGTTAGGAGTGCAGTATCCTACATAACATGGATATGTTAGGGGGTGCAGTATCCTACATAACATGGGTATGTATTGTGTGCAGTACCCTACATGATATGGGTATGTTAGGGGTGCAGTATCCTACATAACATAGGTATGTTAGGGGCGCAGTATCCTACATAACATGGGTATATTAGGGATGCAGTACCCTACCTGACATGGGTATGTTAGGGGTGCAGTATCCTTCCTGACATGGGTATGTTAGGGGTGCAGTACCCTACCTGACATGGGTATGTTAGGGGGTGCAGTATCCTACATAACATGGGTATGTTAGGGTTGCATTATTCTATACAACATGGGTATGTTAGGGGTGTAGTATCCTACATAACATGGGCATGTTAGGGGTGCAGTATCCTACATAAAATGGGTATGTTAGGGGTGAAGTATCCTACATAATATGGGTATATTTGGGGTGCAGTACCCTACATGACATGGATATGGTAGGGTTGCAGTATCCTACATAACATGGGTATGTTAGTGGTGCAGTACTCTACCTAGCATGGGTATGTTAGGGGTGCAGTATCCTACATAACATGGGTATGTTAAGGGTGCAGTATCCTACATAACATGGGTATTTTAGTGGTGTAGTATCCTACATAACATGGGTATGTTAGGGGTGCAGTATCCTACAAAACATGGGTATGTTAGGGGTGCAGTATCCTACATAACATGTTTATGTTAGGGGTGCAGTACCCTACCTGACATGGGTATGTTAGGAGTGCAGTATCCTACATAACATGGATATGTTAGGGGGTGCAGTATCCTATATAACATGGGCATGTTAGGGGTGTAGTATCCTACATAACATGGGTATGTTAGGGGTGCATTATCCTACATAACATGGGCATGTTAGGGGTGCATTATCCTATATAACATGGGTATGTTAGGAGTGCAGTACCCTACCTGACATGGATATGTTAGGGGGTGCAGTATCCTACATAACATGGGCATGTTAGGGGTGCAGTATGCTACCTGACATGGGTATGTTATGGGTGCAGTATCCTACATAACATGGGCATGTTAGGTGTGCAATATCCTACATAACATGGGTATGTTAGGGGTGCAGTATCCTACATAACATGGGTATGTTAGGGGTGCAGTATCCTACATAACATGCGTATGTTAGGGGTGCAGTATCCTACCTGACATAGGTATGTTAGGGGTGCAGTATCCTACATAACATCGGCATGTTAGGGGTGCAGTATCCTACATAATGTGGGTATGTTAGGAGTGCAGTATCCTACATAACATGGGTATGTTAGAGGTGAAGTATCCTACATAACATGGGTATATTAGGGGTGCAGTATCCTACATAACATGGGTACGTTAGGGGTGCAGTATCCTACATAACATGGGTATGTAAGGGGTGCAGTATCCTACACAACATGGGTATGTTATGAGTGCAATATCCTACATAACATGGATATGTTAGGGGTGCCATATCCTACCTGACATGGGTATGTTAGGGGTGCAGTATCCTACATAACATGGGCATGTTAGGGGTGCAGTATCCTACATAACATGGGTATGTTAGTGGTGCAGTATCCTACATAACATGGGTATGTTTGGGGTGCAGTCTCCTACATAACATGGGTATGGTAGGGTTGCAGTATCCTACCTGACATGGGTATGTTAGTGGTGCAGTATCCTACATAACATGGGCATGTTAGGGGTGCAGTATCCTACATAACATGGGTATGTTAGGGGTGCAGTATCCTACATAACATGGGTATGTTATGGGCGCAGTATCCTACCTGACATGGGTATGTTAGGGGTGCAGTATCCTACATAACAAGGGTATGTTTGAGGTGCAGTATTCTACATAACATGGGCATGTTAGGGGTGCAGTATCCTACATAACATGGGCATGTTAGGGGTGCAGTATCCTACATAACATAGGTATGTTAGGGGTGCAGTATCCTACATAACATGGGTAAGGTTGGGTTGCAGTATCCTACATAACATGGGTATGTTAGGGGTGCAGTATTCTACATAACATTGGTATGTTAGGGGTACATTATCCTACATAATATGGGTATGTTAGGGGTGCAGTATCCTACATAACATGGGCATGTTACGGGTGCAGTATCCTAGATAACATGGGATTGTTAGGGTTGCAGTATCCTACATAACATGAGTATGTTAGGAGTACAGTATCCTACATGATATGACTATGTTAGGGGTGCAGTACCTTACCTGACATGGGTATGTTAGGAGTGCCGTATCCTACTTAACATGGGCATGTTAGGGGTGCATTATCCTACATAACATGGGCATGTTAAGGGTGCAGTATCTTACATAACATTTGTATGTTAGGGGTGTAGTATCGTACATGGCATGAGTATGTCAGGGGTGCAGTACCCTACCTGACATGGGTATGTTAGGGGTGCAGTATCCAACATGACTTGGGAATGTTAGGGGTGCAGTATCCTACATATCATGGATATGTTAGGGGTGGAGTATCCTACCTAACATAGGCATGTTAGGGGTGCAGTATCCTTCATAACATGGACATGTTAGGGGTGCAGTATCCTTCATAACATGGGCATGTTCGGGGTGCAGTATCCTAAATGGCATGAGCAGGTTAGGGGTGCAGTACCCTACCTGATATTTATGTTAGGGGTGCAGTATGCTACATAACATGGGCATGTTAGAGGTGCAGTATCCTACATAACATGGGCATGTTATAGGTGCAGTATCCTACATAACATGATTATGTTAGGGGTGCAGTATCCTACATGGTATGAGTATGTTAGGGGTGCAGTACCTTACCTGACATGGGTATGTTAGGGGTGCAGTATTCTACATAACATGGGCATGTTAGGGGTGCATTATCCTTCATAACATGGACATGTTAGGGGTGCAGTATCCTACATATCATGGGTATGTTAGGGGTGCAATATCCTACATGGCATGAGTATGTTAGTGGTGCAGTACCCTACCTGACATGGGTATGTTAGGGGTGCAGTATCCTTCATGGCTTTGGAATGTTAGGGGTGCAGTATCCTACATAACATAGGTATGTTAGGGGTGCAGTATCCTACATAACATGGGTATATTAGGGGTGCAGTATCCTACATGGCATGAGTATGTTAGGGGTGCAGTACCTTACCTGACATGGGTATGTTAGGGGTGCAGTACCCTACCTGACATGGGTATGTTAGGGGTGCAGTATCTTATATTGCATGAGTATGTTAGGGGTACAGTACACTACCTGACATGGGTATGTTAGGGGTGCAGTATCCTACATAACATGGGTATGTTAGGGGTGCAGTATCCTACCTGACATGGGTATGTTAGGTGTGCTGTACCCTACCTGACATGGGTATGTTAGGGGTGCAGTATCCTACATAACATGGGTATGTTAGGGGTGCAGTATCCTACATGGCATGAGTATGTTAGGGGTGCAGTACCCTACCTGACATGGGTATGTTAGGTGTGCAGTAGCCTACATGACTTGGGAATGTTAGGGGTGCAGTATTGTACATGACATGAGTATGTTACGGGTGCATTATCCTACATGAGTGGATGCAGGAAGAGCACTACCCCTTTTACAAAATGCTTTATTAGAACTACAACAGTTTTCATGATTCTGTGTATATATTTGCCAACTGCACATCATTTTGTTGTGGGACTGATGAACAGGTCATGCACTTGTGAAAAGAAATCTATTTTTAATCCACCTGTTAAGTTTGTATTTAGAGTGACTAATATATCGTTCAGTACAAAGGAATTGATATTTGCAATTGTAGTGAGAAATTACTGTGATATATTAACAATATTCAATCAAGATTCTGTTCTTTAATTTATAGTACTAAGCTGGGCCTTTCTGTCATAAACTACTTTGGACTAATAAGCTTAAAAGAAGATGTGGTACTGACATGCATACTTTTGCTATCTAAGCAGGCTGTGATGCTAGAGCAACTTACAATAAATTATGTCATTGACAGAGAGATGAAGCTATACTGCCAAATGCCCAGTATATGGGAAACTCATAACAAATCTGTGGGTAGAAACTGGAACAATAAAATATCCCATAGGCAATGCTAACTCTTCCAAATATAAAGAAAGATGAACTCATCATTAGCAAATGTACTAAATTTAGTTTCCCGAATTATAAATAAGTACAAAATGGGTAGAAACCATGGCCATGTTAAGGTCATTTGCCTTTGCAGATCAACGACTAACATACAAATTGTGAAATACTGCAGTGAATAGGAATAAGACAGCTAAGTCAACAATCTACAAACTGACTCTAATGCAAATGTATAAAAAAGTGTTTTGATGGGTGCACACCCCCATCACCATCCCACTTATCTTAATATTGTTAAGTTTGAAACCTTGCAACCTTTGGTATAGGGAGAAAATTCTTAAAATCCACAGCTCTGTGATTTTACTGAATCAATTGCATGCTCTTCAGCTAAGTATAGGAGTAAATAAAAAAAAAAAAACAGATGTGTTGGAGGGAAGCCTTCTAGCTTATCAGTGGGAGTGGTAAGCACTAGGTAGCCTAGGTTGCCTATCCTCCATGGCAAGAGTGAGTTTTGGCCCAGAAATTGTAGTTTATTTGGCCATTTGGGCAGTTTTCCATCTCTTTTAACTTGCTGGCTTAAAAGCCTATGTTTGTACTTGTTCCCTGCCTTTCCTGTAACTGGTCTAGTCCAGGTACAGATTTGCTATATCCAGGACTCTTTGTAAGCTTCTGAGCCCCCCCAAGCCTTTCTGTGTTGGAGGGAAGCCTTCTAGCTTATCAGTGGGAGTGGTAAGCATTAGGTAGCCTATCTACCACAAGAGGAGTGGTTCCTGGCCCAGAAATTGTAGCTATTGGCCGTTTGGGCAGTTTATTTTCCATCTCTTTCAACGTTCTGGTTTAAAAGCTACACTTGTGCTTATTTCCCACCTTTCCTGTAACTAGCCTAGTCCAGATACAGAGTTGCTGTATCCAGGACTGTTGGTAAGCTTCTGAGCCCCGCAAGCCTTTCTATGTTGGAAGAAAGCCTTCTAGCTTATCAATGGGAGTGTTAAGCACTAGGTAGCCTGTCTACCATGAGAGGAGAGGTTCTTGGCCCAGAAATTGTAGCTTATTGACCATTTGGACAGTTTGTCCATCTCTTTCAACTTTCTGGTTTAAAAGATCACATCTGTGCTTGTTTCCCATCTTTCCTGTAACCAACCTATTGGGTAGCACTAGAAAGCCTTATACTGATACAAGCCTTCTAGCTTAGAAGAGAGACTTTGGAATGATTAAGTATCAGTTTTCTGTACTTTCTTGCTGTACTTAACTGTTTTCTGCCTAAACACAGATTTTCCTGCATTTATTGTGATTTAAAAGCTTGTTTTTTTCACATATTGTACTTATTTGACTGCCTGCACATTTAAAATGTTTTTTGTTTAAATAATTTGTTTAACTGTTTTAGGCTACACACTAAAGTCCGACAGCCTTTTCTGATCATCTGTAGTCGTTTAAAGCTGTTTTAAGTGTATTTTTTACTGTTTTTGCCTTACCTTTTCAAAAAAACAAAAAAACAAAAAAAAATTCTTGTTTGCTGTCTTTCTAAGCTAGTATAGTCCAGTTTTCAGGCTAGTACTGAAGTCAGGGCTGTGATACTAGTTTTTGAGTTGCCCATAACTTACTTGGACAGAAGAAAGTTTCTCTGTTCAACTGTGAGAGAGGGGAGCTTTGAGCAACCTATCTGGCCCTGGAGTAGTGGTTCTAGCCCAGAAGTTAGTAGTTTATTGGCCATTTTGGACTAATTTCTATCTCTTTCATTTCCCTACTATAAAAATGTGTTTGCACGGTTTTGTGCACCGGGCAGTACTGGTTAGCTACGGTTAAATTATTCCCAGCTCCACTAAGTCTCCTCTTCAGTTTTTTCCCTTGAAACTAGTCTAACTCTCAACCTAAGCACTCAAAAAGCATTTTACTGCCCAGCACTTGCTCAGACCTAATAGCAAGCACTAATATACCCTGACACTTATTGCCCAGCAGGGCAAGGCTCTTTATTCACCCTTCACCAACCAAGCGACTAAGCAGCTCACCCTACTATTCAGGCATGACCAAAGGGCAACTTCAGGTGCACTCTCCAGTCCAGCTGGTGAATCTGGGTATCCTGAGGCAATGTTACAACTGCCTCATGTACACGGACAACCCTCTGCTCCTACCACAAAACACTAACATATGCGAGAGATGCAATTATACAGTCAAATTGGAAGCTAAGCTGTCTCCACCCAAAACTGGAACAGACAGTCTAGAGGAGATGGTTAACACTTGCACCACACCTCCAGCCACACACAGACCTACTAAAACAGCACTGGCAAAAAATACACATAAATGCACAAAATCATACTCGGGGACTCTAAATAAAAACCTGCAAAAGCATCAGAGACCTCCAAAGCAGAAACCCAAACAACCTGCACTTCCCATCACAAACCAGACAATACATAAAACACAAAATGAGTGTGCCACACAATCACAGCCCTTAAGGTGAAATAACATGCCTAACACACTAGTAATAGGTGACCCTATAGTCAGGCACACTGATGTCCCACTCACTAGGTTGGACAAGCAGAAGGTTACTTTTAGCTGCCTGTTGGGAGCCAGAATCCGCCACACAACACAAGCACTCCAGAACAAGTACAAATATGACTCTGTCATTGCTCATGTTGGTGTGAATGACCTGAGAAGTACCTCCCTGGACTACATGAAAAGAGACATGAAAGAGCTCTCTGATCATGCAGCCCAGGCTGGTATGACCCTGACCCTGAGTAGCATCTTGCCCTCACCAAGAATGATACCTCAGTATAAAGAAAAACAATTGGCTAAGCTTCTGGTGTCATTCAAAGGGGATCCAGTGTCTGTCAGCCTGGGACGACATGCTCGACAAGCCACGTTGCTTCGCAAGAGATGGCTTGCACCTGTCAACCCTAGGCTTTCGAATACTGGCCAAGGCTCTTGCTGTCCCCATAGTGCCTTTTTTAGGCAAGGCTCAAAAGTCAAACCCACCTCTGTAAACAGCACAATAAACAAAAAACTGAGGGTTATGGTACTCAATGCCAGGCATTTAAATCTCAAAATGCATGTGCTCGAAGCACTCCTCAGTATGGAGAACATCGACATCTGTGCAGTAACTGAAACCTGGTTCAAGGCTCCAGAGTGCACCCCAGCACTACCGAGCTACAACTCATACCACACGTTTCTGCCACAGAACACAGACCAAAAAACAAAAGGAGGGGGTGTATCCATATTCATCAAGGATACCTACACCTCCAGGTTAGTGGCACAGCATAATACCTCTGAGATCATCCATGTGCAACTAACATCGGGCAAATCTGCAATGCAAATTGTGGCCTGCTACAGATCACCCTCCATGACCCAGGACCACCACTCCACCTTTCTGGAGACAGTGGAAAACATAAAGGTCCTACCAAACACCCTGACATTGGGCGATTTCAATTACGCTACCATTCACTGGGAAAACTACTCAAGCACAAATTCCCAGGCCCAGCGCTTCCTGAAATTCATCAACTCAAACACCCTGGATCAGCTGGTAAACTCCCCTACCAGAGGTGAAAACATATTGGACCTGGTCATCACCAACATGGGCGACAGGTGTTCCACACCAGAGGTCAACCCTTCAGCTGGTTAGATCAGACCATAAACTAATCACTTTGGATGTCCACACCCCACCACCACCCCCAACTTCCCCTTACTTAAGACAGAGATGGTAAGTTTCACAGCCCACACGCTAAAGAATAACACTGCCCAAGATGCAGAAACCTTTACAAATCCACTCTATGAGCACCTACAAAGATGAATGGATCATGTCATCCCTAGCAAAACCAAGACTCACTCCTCTAAGAGAAGGAAACCAGTTTGGTGGACCCCTGCAATAAACAGGCTATACAATAGAAGGAGGAAACTAGTTCAGAAAAATAGCAAATCCCAAGAAGGAAAGACATCCCTGATCAGTATCAGTAAGAAACTAAGGTCCCTCATGAAATCATCCAAGGCTAACTTCGAAAGAAAAATAGCCAAGGATTCAAAAGATAACCACAAAGCCTTCTTTAGCTATGTTAAGAATCTAAGTGGCAACTCACAGATATGCACTGAACTAGTGCAGAATAGCACAAAATATACTGAACCTACTGATATTGCCAACATCCTGGCAGATAGATTCAGTGCAAACTTCACCCCCCTCTCACCTCCAAAAGGGCCCACAACAATACCAGAAAAGTGTAGTGTCCCAAAAATCAGACGCACAGGTGAAAACAGTCCTTTCAAAAGCCAAAAACACAGCGTCAATGGGACCAGATGGTGTCCCAGGCTGCGTCTTGCATGAACTACAGAATGAACTAACCCCTCACCTAAACACGCTGTTCAACCTCAGCCTCTCCACAGGCTATGTGCCCAAAGAATGGCGCACAGCAATGGTTATTACTCTCCACAAAGGAGGGGCCACAACTAATCCTGGTAACTGTCACCCCATAAGCTTGACTAGCCTGGTCTGCAGGGCTATGGAGCGCATCATCATGGAACTCATTAACAAAGACATTGGGAACCTCCAAACACTTGACCCGACCCAGTTCAGCTTTGTTAAGGGCAGATCATGCCTACTAAACTTGGTTGACTTCTTTGAGACAGTCACCAAGGCCATAGACAAGGGAAAGATGGTTCGCACAGCCTACCTTGACCTTGCCAAGGCTTTTGACACCATTCCCCACTCAGGTATTACAGAAAAACTCACCAGCCTGAACATAAACCCCTACGTCACGAGATGGGTTGCCAACTGACTTGCAGACAGAACTCACACGGTAAGAATAGTGGACTCCAGGTCCAACTCTAAACCAGTCACAAATGGTGTCCCACAAGGCTTGGTCCTGGGACCCTACTGTTCGGCATATACTTCTCAGAAGTACAGACAAACAGAGGAGGACTATGGCTAACCAAGTTCACTGATGACTGCAAACTGGGAGCCATAATTGACTCTCTGGCTGACATGGACATCCTTCAAAAGGGCCTTACTGAGATGGACATCTGGTGTCAAAGTCATGGCCTCAAGCTAAATGCCAAAAAATGCATAGTCATCCCATTTGGGAAAAACAAAACACCCATGAATTACCACATAGGTGGCAGCTCCCTTAATACAGAAGTGTTAATAAGAGATCTGGTTTCCCAGGTAGATAGTAAGCTCTCCTTTGACAATCATATTGCCAAAGTAGTTAGGAAATCCTTCTATCTGGCCCATCTAATTACTAAAGGGTTTGCATCTAGAAATAAAGAGGTTATAGTGCCCCTCTACTCGTCACTCATTAGACCCATCATAAAATACAATACCCCATTAGGGATGTACCTCTCAAGACACTTCCAACAGCTGGAAAGACCACAAAAGTACCTCACCAAGAGGATTACTGGCCTCAAACATATGTCCTATGCAGCCCAACTGAAAAAAACTCCAGCTGTACTCAGTGGCATATCACTTACTCAGAGGTGATCTCTGCCTGACTTACAAAGCCATGTCCAACTCAGAATTGCTGGACATGTTCCACCTAAATAAATCCAAGTCACTGCAAGCCACGAGCTCTAGTGAGCTAAACCTCACCACAACAATAAATAGAACATGCTGGAGGGATAGATTCCTGTCACAGAGACTCCCCATGCTTTGGAACAAAATTCCAAATTACATCAGGCAGAGCCCCTCACTAACACTCTTCAAGAGAAACATTGATGAGTGGATGGGTAACAGAAAATACACCACTGAGATCACTTCATTGGCTCTGCTTGGCAGAGGATCAGTTAATTAATCAATGGGGTGGCAAAAGCCGACACACTCTGGCTAGGCTTATATGTCCTCGGGCAGATAGCCTAGTACCTGCCTATGAACCTATGACCCTATGACTGTTCCTATTTCATTTAAATCACTGCTATATTCACTGTGTGTCTTGCCCTATGTACATACACGCATTAGGCCTGTGGAGTGGTAGTTTGAGGCAGGTACCTGGTGCAGCTACAGAATGCTTGTGCTATCCTCCCATCAGTGCACACCTAGGAGGTCAACATACTGAAGTCTCAGTAAATCATCTTGCTTTGTTGAGTCAGAACTAACTTCAGCTTCAACATTATTAATGTTTTATAAGAAAATACCAATTATATCAAAAGACAAAATTATACTCTAAATCTCTACAAAATAGTGTAGTGTACTGAGCAAAACAGTGCAGCCTTTATTACAAATAACATGCCTAGAAGGCTCTATTCTAACCTACCCATTTCTGGTCTGTTTGATGCTAAATAAAACAATGGACACAAGCAGAGGAAACACAAAATGTAAAATATACCCTAAACCCCCCTAAACTGTACAAAATTATTATAAAAGCACTTTAACACTTTTAATATACTTTCCTTTGTAAATATGTAAACAGTGGAACTGTACTAGGATTCTTTCATGTTCATAAAACTTTTGTTATTATAAGACATTATGACTGCAACTTCATTTTTGGGGTTTATGTAGCTACACATTGCAGTTCTGCTGCCTTTTTTGTGGGGAACACAACAGAAAAGTTATCACAGTGAGGCTGTGATTCAGAAAAGGTTTAATGCAATGCAGAAACTTCACTTAGATGATTTCCACATCATGCTAAGATTTTTACATTCTCAATCCATTCTACCAGTGAAGTTTTTCAGTTGCAGAAGCCTCACAAAGCGTGGTTTCATAAAGGAAGCCACATGTTAATGAGGCATTCCAGGGAGCAGTTAATACTAGCAAAACCAACTGTTGTCCCCCTGAAATCTTAAGGGGTCTTGATTTTCTCTGCTGAGAGAATCATACTGCTGAGTAAAATTGTACTCTAGGATAAAAAAGTGAATGCCATTCAAAACAGGCAGTCACCAATTCAGTCTTATGAGAGTAGTCATGGTGCAGGTAAGTTTAATTTTGTGTGTGTGTGTGTGTGTGTGTGTGTGTGTGTGTGTGAGCGTGCGTGTGTTTCTGCTTCAAGGTTGCAGCAGGGGGATTAGGTAGGGAACTGACAGCCTGGATATATGTGTGTGTGTGTGTGTGTGTGTGTGTGTGTGTGTGTGTGTGTGTGTGTGTGTGTGTGTGTGTGTGTGTGTGTGTGTGTGTGTGTGTTTGTGTGTCTCTGTGTCTGTGTCTAGGATGTGATCAGAGTAGAGTCGTCTGCGTATTGTATGAGGGTTGAGTGGGTAGTGGAAGAATGGAGGTCATTGGTAAAGATGTTAAAAAGAAGGGGTCCCAGGATGGAGCCCTGTGGTACACCGGTGTGTATGGGTAGAAAAGTAGAACAAGAAGACTGCCATTTGACTGATTGTAGTCTGTGAGATAGCTGGAGAACCATGAGAGAGTTAAGGTGGAAAGATTTAAGTTAGCCAGTTTGTTTAGTAGTTTGGAGTGCAATACCATGTCAAATGCTTTCAAATGGTCTAAGAACAGACATGAGACCAGTTTGTTGTTATCTCCAGCTTCAGCAATAGTGTTAGTAAAAGAAGGGTTGTAGAGGTACTGTGGTTTGGTTGAAATCCATTTTGGGTAAGAGTCAGGAGGTTATTGTCAATGAGGAATTTTAGCATCTGGTTATGTATGCATTTTTCAAGAATTTTGGATAGTGGGGATAGCATAGCAATGAGTCTATAATTGGAGGGGTAAGTGGAATTGCCACCTTTGTGAAGGGGAATCATTTAGAATGATCTCCAGTTGTTAGGTCCTGTAGCTTCTTTAATAGATCTATTAATAGGTATTGAGAGTGGATATGCAACAGTGTTAGCTGCTAGTTTAAGAAAATGGGGGGGATAGATTGTCAGCAGAGGGAGAGCAAGGTTTAAGTTTTAGAAGGAGTCACTTTATGAGGAAGACTGAAATAGGGTTGAGAGAGAAATATGTTTCATTGTTTGTGGCATTTGTTAGTTTGCTAATGGTATCTAGAAAAGCTGGTTAAGCAGAGAGGCAGTAAATTATCTTAATAGCAACTCAGGTTAAATGTTGCACATTCACACATTCACCTGGTAAAAATGACTATTCCACATTAAAAGATTTATTAACATTAATATTTTGTGCATTTTTAGTTTTTTATGTTTAGTCAGGTTATTTATTTATTTTTTGCAGTGTGTGTGTGTGTGTGTGTGTGTGTGTGTGTGTGTGTGTGTGTGTGTGTGTGTGTGTGTGTCTGTGTGTAAACTGTTTTATTTAGTATGCTAAACAGGATATAAAGAAACAGTTTGGACTGAAGCTTTGAAGGCTTGTCATTTGCCTTAAAAGCTGTGTTTTATACATTTTTACACAATTTGCGGTACTACTTGCACAGTATTGTAAACAACATACTTTTTCACACAATATACTGTACTACTTACACAATATTGTAAGCAGGATACTTTTTTTACACAATATGCTCTACTACTTACACAGCTGTGTAAACAGGATACTTTTTTACTCAGTATGCTGTACTACTTACACAGTATAGTAAACAGCATACATTTTTACTCAATATGCTGTACTACTTACACAGAATTGTAAACTGCATACATTTTACTCAGTATGCTGTACTACTTGCACCCTATTGTAAACTGCATACATTTTACTCAATATGCTGTACTACTTGCACCCTATTGTAAACTGCATACATTTTTACTCAATATGCTGTACTACTTGCACCCTATTGTAAACTGCATACATTTTACTCAGTATGCTGTACTACTTACACAGAATTGTAAACTGCATACATTTTACTCAGTATGCTGTACTACTTACACCCTATTGTAAACTGCATACATTTTACTCAATATGCTGTACTACTTACACAGTATTGTAAACTGCATACATTTTACTCAGTATGCTGTACTACTTACACCCTATTGTAAACTGCATACATTTTACTCAGTATGCTGTACTACTTACACCCTATTGTAAACTGCATACATTTTACTCAGTATGCTGTGCTACTTACACCCTATTGTAAACTGCATACATTTTACTCAATATGCTGTACTACTTACACCCTATTGTAAACTGCATACATTTTACTCAGTATGCTGTACTACTTACACCCTATTGTAAACTGCATACATTTTACTCAGTATGCTGTACTACTTACACAGAATTGTAAACTGCATACATTTTACTCAGTATGCTGTACTACTTGCACCCTATTGTAAACTGCATACATTTTACTCAATATGCTGTACTACTTACACCCTATTGTAAACTGCATACATTTTACTCAATATGCTGTACTACTTACACCCTATTGTAAACTGCATACATTTTACTCAGTATGCTGTACTACTTACACCCTATTGTAAACTGCATACATTTTACTCAATATGCTGTACTACTTACACCCTATTGTAAACTGCATACATTTTACTCAATATGCTGTACTACTTACACCCTATTGTAAACTGCATACATTTTACTCAGTATGCTGTACTACTTGCACCCTATTGTAAACTGCATACATTTTACTCAGTATGCTGTACTACTTACACAGTATTGTAAATGGCATACTTTTTTACACAGTATACTGCACTACTTGCACTGTATTGTAAAGAGGATATTTGTATACAATATGCTGTACTACTTGCACAGTATTGTAAACACTCATTTTTTACTCAATTTGCTGTATTACTTACACAATACTGTAAACATGATGGAAGTAGATTTGACTGACACATTTTAGACAAGAATTGTCTTGAAAGATTTTAAATATATGATTGTTCTTTTTGTTTATTCTGATGAAGTCTTAACATAATTAAAATAGACTCTGCATGCAGAGTAGAGCATGCTGGTTGCCTTTCTCTAATGTAGTCATTTCCATGTTCTTCTTACTTGACTCTTACCAGCCAATCCTCTGTGCTTTTTCCAGCCCATCACCTCTTACAGCCCATCCCATATTGTGGTTCCCTTACATGCCTGCCCATAACAATGAAAGGAGGGGTACCCACAACTGCCGTCTTATGGGGGAGGGATATACATTTTTTCTAGACCTGTATTATGAGCAAAACTGACAGAAAAAAATAGGGAGAACATGCCTACACATTGCAATAAGCAAAGCTAATTAATACACTAAGGAGTTTAATCGTGTGTGTGTGTGTGTGTGTGTGTGTGTGTGTGTGTGTGTGTGTGTGTGTGTGTATGTGTGTGCACATGCACACGCAAGTTTAATAGACTTAATCTTCTAGTATTATCAGCATGTTGCTGAAACACAAACAAAACACATTTCAGGACCAATAAACCAAGTATACACAGAGGGGCAACACTGTAGAAATCATCACTGTAAAGGCAGTTGCACCCAATTTTTGTTGTTATTAAGCCTAATGTAGGTAGCTTCTTTATAACAAGAAAACTCATTTATTGTAATGAAACATGACTGTACATTAACAAAAGATACAAAACAAAACTTTCTGAGTATAAACATACATAAAGATAGCTAGGCCTCATCTGTGTGGAAAGTGTGAGATCTTTAATCTGACAAGAAATCATCTAAAAGAAGAGGCAAAAACTGTGTTAAAGACAAGCAAGTGATACATAATGCCAACTGCTAAGTACAAGATTTTTTTAATAAATTTTCTTAGACCGTGGATTATAGGGTTGCCACCTTTTCAAATGGCCAAAGAGGGACATTTTTGGTATGAACATTAGATTTTGCAGACCAAAACATACCCACAGCCAGTACAAATGACAGAACTTCACTTTTTTGCCTAAATAAAAGCTTATTCTTTTAACATTTTAGTTGCTTATTCTGTTTCTTATAGCACTTAGGTGTCTCAGATACAGAATAACTGTTTTATGCAACTATTACATAAAATATAGGAAATAATTTTGTCCTAAAATCTCAGGACATTTGCCATTTTTACAATTTTTTTGCAGGACAAAACTGCCCAAAGAGGGACTGTCCCTCATAAAGTGGGAGAGGTGGTAACCCTAGTGGATTAATACAGATGTGTTTTATTTATTATATATACCTGACAGTACATTAAATTTGTGTCTTTCGGCTTTTCCCGGTTAGGGGTCGCCACAGCGGAACTCCGGTCCACTAATGATTGGCAGTAGATTTTTACATGCCGTGTTGCTGGCCCTGACACACAACCTTCAAAGAAGGTACGCCCATTCACGCATGTCTCCACACAGAAGACGCTCTAGCTGAGAATCGAACAGGACAACGTCTTACTGTGAGGCAACAATGCTACCGCAGCACCTGCCAAACACAATTCATTGTCATACTTCTCTAACTGATACTACTGTGGATTGCATTGCAGTGAAGTAGAATCCTCTGCAAAACATACTGCAATGCAGACTAGCACATGTCAGCCTAGTACCAGCTGCCATCACTTTAGCAGATGCTTCTCTCCTGACAGATAACTTCTGAGACTTTTAACCAGGACTATCAACATTATAAGTAATTTGTTATTATGAAAACCAGACTTAATATCTGATAATATTTTATAATAGAATTTACTAGAAGTCAGTTACTCACTAGACTAAGACTGAAATAGGTCCAATAGGGTCAGTGCTCTACTCTGATTAACAAATTTAAAATGGAATAAAATTAAATAAGTATTTTCATTTGTCTGAACCGAATATAGATCCTTACTGTTCATCAACAGATAGTTGGTCAATGCTCACAATTTTTGAACCAAAAAGAGAATCAGTGTCCTTGAAAAGAGTGAGATGAGTGAGAAGATGAGTATTTTCATGACTTTCTCCTCTTTCTCTCAGTTTGTATGATCCTGAAGTTGGTATACATATTTTCTATCTACCTATCTATATGCCTGTCTGTCATCTATCTATCTATCTATCTATAAACAATTTAGGGGTAGGGGGCTTGCTACCTGCAAAAAGTCGTGTTTTTTTATGTTTTGTAACCATTTGAGTGTCATGATTTACACATATTGGGGATGGATAATCACATGTCAATTAAACAAGATGTGAGTCTTCATATTGGGTGCATTTCTAAACCAAAGAGGAAAATACAATAAAGACAGTAGACAGCCTGCAATGATGAATATTAATGAATATTAAATATAAATGAAAAAAAAATAATAGGCAATCTAAATAAAGATCTAATCTGCTCACTTTGATGATCTCTGGATATAGAGAAGTCACTTTTGTGTGCAGTGTTAACCTATTTACACTTCGTATGAATGGCATTGTTCATGTGAAATTGCACGTCAATCGCCATCTCAGCAGCCATTTAGTTTGTGTATCTTCATCTCACAGGGTTACCTTTTCTTTAAAATTGACACCCTGTGCTGCTCAGTTTCACTATGTGATTTACACATGTGATATCACCTCTCAACCTGGAAGAAATGTTTTTGCCTGAAGCAATACTTTTCTCTGCAACTTCAGTTTATTCAGTATACACAATTTTTGCATAATATACAAAGTCATTTTAGGATTCTCACTGATGAGATCACACATTAACTGCTGCAACACTTTATTATACTAATTTTCTAAAAATGGTAAGCTAAGCAGTTTACATGGAGATGTGTCATGGGGCATATGGCTTCTGTTGAAACATAATTGTTTGAATCAAACAAATGTTAATGCTGTGCTTTGAAAAAAGTACATTTTCCAAGCTTGCTGAAGAAAGGAGAAGGGCAAAAACTGTAATTGCAAAAAAAAAAAAAAAAAAAAAAAAAAAGACTATGTGCCTTTTCACATTAGTATTGACAGCTTCAGAGGAGACTGTATTAAATAGCAGAGTAGCAGGAGTGAGGAGGGTTTCCAATTCAGTGAAAACTGATTTTGACAAATGTCTGTTTGCGATCTCTGATTGAAGTTTTGTGCATTCATTGTGGAAAAGTTATGGGGGAGGGGGTCAAGTGCCCTACCATGACTTCTCCTTTTTATGTGAATGAGGTCCCTATTCCAGGAACAATCTTTAACTCACTCAAGACTGCTGAACCATCTATGCAATCCAATGGATTGTGCCTATAGTATAAGCTCTAAAAGCAGTGCCTTCCTACCATGCCTACAGCCCATTTGACCTTATCCAACAAACATCTAAAAATCTCCTTCAACCTCATAGTTAGAGATGGACAATTGTGTTTGCAAACTACCATGACAGTGCATCTTTACTGTACGAAAGGAAAAGGTGCATATCACCTTTGACAAAACTGAACAATGCGTTGTTTTTATAAATTTTTTGCAGTACAGAGGATTCCTTCCCTCTACAGTTTTAAAGAAAACTGACATCACATAAATACAGAAGGTAAATGGCATGTTCTTCATCAGTATACATTTTCAATCCTCTCCTTCCCTCTCAAAGAGTAATAGGGGATGGCTGTGCATGTATTACAGGTGAAATAGCCATATCATACAACTACAAGAAGTCAGTATTCACACTGGTTGCTTAGATGTAACTTGACAATGATTATCTGTTCATCCCTCATCATGTCAAGCTCAGACACCACAGGGAACATATATTTTGATCTCCAGGGCTGGTTTTCTCATCCAGGTTTGAGTCACAATAGTAATCTGTGAAAAATATTAAGATCATACAATTCTTATGACAAATGTACTATTTCTAATAGTGATCTATGCACATGGGTACATTAGATGTTCAGGAAATACTGCTTCTGGCAGAAGACCTGGTAATAACTGCAGTCAAACATTACTGTTGCACCCAGTCAGAACACAGCTATTTATGGAGCTAGGAATGTTTAGGAAGGCACAGTTATTTTAATTTACTAGATCACAGGGCATTGCTTTTGATGGACAAAAACTGTTTATTTTAAGCTTTATTGGGTAGGGATGCTGATAATATCTGGGAAGGCAATAAAGTTTACAATCACAGTTAAATTATCATCAGTCTGGCTTCTCAAGGAAGGGCAATGCTTGTGTCTGAGATGAAAAATGTAAATACATTATTGCTACTAGACTTGTTTTACTTGGTCACAGTCAGACATCATCAAGTGTATCAAGTGAAAAAGTGACAGCAGCTGATGTGAAAGCAACTGATTCTTGATTTGGCTCATCAATGACAGTGATTGCGTGTGTGTGTGTGTGTGTGTGTGTGTGTGTGTGTGTGTGTGTGTGCGCGTGTGCATTTGTGTTGGTGGGGAGGGAATTCTGAAATTCTCCCTTGAAAGTAACTAACTAGACGGCAATGCAGACTGTTGCTTATGAACATGAGGAATGGTAAGCTGATTGTGCTCCATTATGGTAACCTCAAATAAAAGTAGTCGTAATGCATCATCTCACCATACACAACACCATTATCTCAACTGCACTTTAGCTTGATGCAAAGTACTGACACATGCTTCCATGATATAAAACAAAGCAAACAAAAAAAACACTAAACAAACCTAAAATATCACCAAACAGCTGGCTCCAGTGCATAGCTGCATGAAACCCTGACTAGAATGCAGTTTGAGATAATTGCCAGCTGCTAGAGGATTTTAGCTGTGGAGGGACAAGGTGATGGCTGTGCACCTCTTCCAGATTGGAGGTTGTGGGGCATGTTGTAGGGTGTATCACCTCCTAAATCATCTCTGTTGTAAACCAGACACATTGCCAGAACCATTCACTCGTTGGCAGCAGGCTTGCCTGAAGAGATGCCTCATTCATGGAAATGAATGGCAGCCCAGTCTGCACCCTACTGAAGCACCTACATGGCATGCAGTGGTGTTAGGGCTGCATAACAACAGCAACAACAACTCAAATCCCCAGATAATTGCCTGTTTGATGGCAATGTAAAAATAACTTTCAACAGGAAGAGAACAAAAGGTCAGGTACTCATATACGTAACGGTTTTACAGAAAGGGTTGAATAAAAGGCTTGCATGAAGTCAAAGAGCAGATTACCAGTAAGTTGTCTAGCAGCTATGTCCATGCTGTGCCCCTCCTGCTGTCATGGTATCCATTAACTGAGATGCTGCTGCTGATGCTGCTATCTCCAGGACTTTTGCTAGTCATGCAACTAGTGTGATTGGTTTATATACTTCAGGATGCTAACAAGTACCTGCATACTGCTTTGAAACTGGAATGCCAGTTTCTGTTTTTTTCCAAAGACCTGGTTAATGGTGTGCCTAAGTAATATAGCAATAATGTGTTGCATGTCCTTAAGATCTCAGTATAGAGGTCAGGTTCAAGCAATGGCATGCCGAGGGATGTCATCTAACTATTAATTGAAAATGAC
The DNA here is from genome assembly GCF_019279795.1 of Protopterus annectens. Classification (NCBI taxonomy): domain Eukaryota; kingdom Metazoa; phylum Chordata; order Ceratodontiformes; family Protopteridae; genus Protopterus; species Protopterus annectens. The sequence continues at coordinate 1,373,320,423 of NC_056731.1, forward strand.
CAGTAAACTTTGGAAAATTAAAATTCAGTATATAAATCAATGATGCTCTCAGATGGTATATGGTAGATTAGCTGGAAGATTTATTGCTGCTGCTTTGTTGCATTGCAAAGTGCTGAAAATGCTTCAGATACTTGTGGACCTCAATAAATGAGGAGGGGATGTTGTTATGAGATATATTTTGTGCATACTTAGACCTTCCTGTCAAATGAATAAAAGCATCTTGTGACAGTCAAACTACCACACACTGTGCACTTCAGCTGTTACCACAAATGCAATACTGGCATTTCATTAACAAAAGAGACAAAAGTTGGGTTAACAACCTTTCCATCAGCACCTGCCATTCATGACAACTGACAACTTCAGGAGTAAGTACAAAATATTTACCTTGATCACCAAAAAGGGAAAAGGTCTTGTAGTCTGAGGTCATACCAAGATGCTTGATACAAATATTACAAGCAACTTGCTACAGGGAAACTATCACACACTGTCCCTTTTTTTATAGAATTTACCTAATTTATTTTGCATCATATTTTTGCTCTGTACCTCATAGAACATTTGATTTTCTGGTCAAGCACTGATGATTACAGTCACTCAATAATGCCAGAATTTAATGTTTCATACTTCATACTGTTCAGGAAATGCATGTTGATGCAAAACCTGTTATTCTATTAACTTTTTAACTGAATTAGAATACTCTTTAAAAATCGTCTCTGATTTTGGATATTTGTTCCAACATTATTTTTGCCTCATTCAGAATTCTTTATCCAAGAAGTTGAGAGGCATGCTGTCAATTCAGTATTTATTGGCATTCATAAATACATGTCAGTATCATACCTCTCAACTGTTCAGAATTTTGCCAAATGGCCATGATGTTTAGCTCATATTTCAGTTTATCTTCATAAAATTTGGAATTTTCTGGCACAGGAATGAGGGTGGATGCAGAGAGCTGAATGATGATAGAGTTGTTGTTTGTGGTTTCCCAAGCATATCCTAAATTGGTCCCATCAGTTGCTAAGGGTGGCCCTATAGAGGGCTTTTCTTCTTGTAAGTTAGTGAGCTGTGTAACTGTCAAAAGCAAGCCTTTTTGGACAGAAGTGCTCGGAGAGGGTAAGATTAGAATACTACTAAAATTGTTATGATTGAGTAATTGCATGTGAGAAGTAACACATTCCCACCCATACATTTACATTGACCATGTGAATTGAAAGAGGAATGACATTCTCAGGTTTCAGTCAGAGACTAATAGAGAAAAATACAATGTCAGCTCACCATTTAACTTCTGAGCTCTGGTAAGGGCTACAAATATGGGCAATCCCAGTACCAATATTGTTGGTGCTAAAGGAATATAATGTAAATAGAACATACAATGAAGTAAGTACTATCACTATTGTCACTAGAGAAAGAGCACACCACTCCTTTGGTAGGCATCCCTGAAAAAATACCCAAAAATTCCCTTGGCATACATCTCAGCTATCCAGATTTTCACAAAATGTCCATGTGTATAGTTTTTTTTTTTGTCTGTTCTTTATAATATTTGTGGTTTTCTGACAAATCATTGAGGACTGCAGTCAATAAGTAATAGCATACATTTGTGTTTCAGTCTTCATATCCTTCAAAAATATGCATACTAACACAAATCATATTATTCTAGCAATGTTCTAAGTTTATAAGAGTAATATTTAAAGTGTGCCCCTATTTTTGGGCCCTTGTCCACATATTTATGGGCTTTGTTCAGATTTCTTGTACTAAGAGGTTGAGAAGTATATCCTTTAGTTAAATAGCTGCATATCAATGATAAATAACAATAATAATTTGTTTCATCACAGTCAGTAAATGTCTGCCATTTTATTGAATATTTGACATGTTGGTGTGACATTCTTGCTTTTTTGAGAATTTGATGAGTAGTGAAATATGATGTCTACCATAAGCATAACATTGCACGACTCATTTTGCAGTTAAAATGTAAAAACTTTGTAGAGAGATCATTGTAGCAGTTGTTAACACCTCTAGCTGTTATCTCATTGTGCTTGTCTGAAAACATTGCATTTCCTATAGGAGTCAGGAGAAAGTACAGTTGTGTACACTTACCATAAATGTAGATGTCTGAGTGTATTCACTGTTACAGTCATTACATTTGGGTTATCTGCCTGCAGGTAGCCCTCAGCCGGCCTGAATATCAAAGTCTCGGATCCCTGCATCAGATGCTGTCCCTTCTTTCATGATGTCAGGTCATCAGGGGTATAAAACATGCAGCCGATGCCATTACATCAGTTGTTCTTGCCCCAGATGTCAGGTGCCCCCATAATGGAAAGCAATTCTATGTTAGGTTACACCTCCAATAAAAAGCAAATACACCAGAAAGCTGTAATACACTAAACAAGAGGAAAGGTATAGCCAAGAGAAGTCAGGGGGCTGGAGGGAAGGTAACCAGGACTGCAAATGTGAATACACTCAAACATCTACATTTATGGTAAGTGTACACACCTGTACTATGTTCTTTGTGTTTCACTGTTGCAGTCATTACATTTGGGTTGATTCCCAAAGCTAAGGAAGAGAGGAGGAAGTTAGAGAACATTAGGACCAGCTATTAAACCCTGCAGGACTGCAGTGGCAAAACCAGCTCTGGATTTAGAAAAAATAGGCATGTGGTAATGCTTAGTTAAGATATGTACAGAGCTCCAGGTAGCAGCTTCAAGGATGTCCCTGGTAGGGACACCTCTGAGAAAGGCTATACAGGTAGATGCAGCCCTGGTGGAATGTGATCTTATCCCCTGTGGGATAGGTTTTCCATGGTGCTTATAACAGAAATGAATGCAATGGCCTATCCACTTAGAAATGGTTTGCTTTGAAATGGCCTTCCCCTCTGCCCCTGCAGAAAAGTCAACTAGCAGCTGTTCAAATTTTCTGAGGGCTTAGTTCTGTCCAAATAAAATCTAAGTTGTTGGTGCACGCCCAAAGAGTGCAGTATTCGTTCTCCTTTGTTCTGTGGATTAGGGAAAAAAGTAGGCAAATAAGTGGACTGTTTAAGGGCCACACTAGACACCACCTTGGGCATAAAGGAAGGATTGATCCTGAGGGACACCCTATCTGCATGGAAAATGATTAAGGGCTCCACTGCTATGAGGGCCTGTAATTCAGACACTCTTCTTGCTGAAGTGATGGCTAGAAGGAAGGCTGTTTTCCAAGAAAGGAATTTCAATTCTGCAGTTGCAGCTGGCTCAAAAGGAGGTAGAGTGAGCTTTTCCAATACAAAGTTAAGATCCCAGGCTGGAGTAGGGGCTCTCCTGGGTGGTCTTAAATTTTTGGCCCCTCTGAGGAATTGCTTTAGCAGGGGGTGAAAGAAGAGGGGTGGTTCAGTATTATAATGTTGTAAAATGGCAGAGGCATGAATTTTAATCGATGAGAAGGGAAGGCCTTTGTGGAGCATCTCTGTTAAGTACTTGAGAATATGCGGTAAGCTGGGCACCGTTGTGCCCATCCCCTGAGTCTGGCTCCAGGAACAATATCTTTTCCACTTTTCAGCATAGGATTTTCTAGTACTAGGCCTCCGTGCCTCCAGCACCTGCTTACTGAGGGATGCTATTGGAGAACTCAAGGAATTAGCCAGGCTGCAAGGTTCAGGGTTTGAAGCTGAGGGTGCAGAATCTGGCCCTCCTGCTGGGACAGCAGGGAAGGGGTCTGAGGCAGGTGCCATGATTCCAGCAGTGACATATTGCACAGGAGGGGGTACCAGTGCTGGCGTGGCCAGTATGGTGCAATCAGAATTGTCTTTGATTTGTCCTTTTTGATCTTTAGCTGAAAGTTTGAGAGGAGAGGCAGATGGGGAAAGGCATAAATTGAGAGGCTTTCCCAGGTGAAGGACAGGTCATCCACTTTCCAAGCTTGACTGTGGGAAGTCCTTGTGCAGAATTTTCCAATTGGTAGTTTTGGGGGGAGGCAAACAGGTCTATCTCTGGATTCCCCCATTTGTTTCTCAAAAGGTTGAATATCTTTGGGCCCAGTTTCCACTCGTGTGGGTCCATGAGATTAACTCTTAGGTCGGCTGCCAGTGAATTTAGCTTGCCTGGCAGGAATTGAGCTTGTAGGTGTACTTGGTAGCTAAAGGCTGTGTTCCACAGAGCCATGGCTAGTCTGCAGAGAGGGTACGAGTGGGTTCCCCCCTGCTTGTTTATGTACCACATAACAGTGGCGTTCTCTGTCTTTACCAATAACTGTCCTGGAAGAATGTGGTCCTTGAAGGCTGTCAGGGAATTCTATACAGCTAACATTTCTTTTTGATTGATATGCAGGTGCATTTGACTCTGGCTCTATTTGCCCTGAATGCACTGCCCTGCCAGGTGAGCCCCCCCCATGTATAGTCTGATGTGTCTGTTGTTAGGGTTTGGGCGGCAGGGGGTAGAGTGAATGGGAGCCCATTGTTGTGGTAGCAGGCCTCTGCCCAACAAAGGAACTCTGTCTTTATGAAAGGAATGATAGGAATCATTGATTCCAGGTCCTGAGAATGTTGACACCATAGGCTTTTTAGATACCACTGTAGTTTCCTCATATGCAGTCTTGAATATGGACTTAGTAGAATGCAAGAGGCCATGAACCCCAGGGCTTGCAGGATTTTCCTTGCAGATAGCTGGATCTTTGTGGCCAGTAGTTTGAAGTAGGCTGTCAAATAAACTTGTTTTTCTGGCGTGAGGTAAGCCATCTGAGAAGTTATGTTCAAGCTTGCTCCCAGGAATACAATCTGTTGGCAGGGTACTAGATGAGATTTCTTTTCATTTATGGTGTACCCCAGAGAGGATATGAGTTTCTTTACAAATGCCAGATGTTTTATTAGCATATCCTGGCTTTCTGCCTGAATTAGACAATCGTCCTGGTATGGGTATATTTGAGTATTTCTTTGTCTGCAAAATGCAATTACTGGAGCTAGGCATTTTGTGTATACCCTGGGTGCAGTAGATAAGCCAAAGGGAAGTGCAGAGAACTAATAGTGCATGGAGCCTGGTCTGAAGCATAGGTATTTCCTACAAGATTCCCTTACTGGGATGTGCAGGTAAGCTTCCTTTAAGTCTAAGGTTATCAACCAGACATCTTTGTCTAGCATAGGAAGCAGCTGTTGAAGTGTTAGCATTTTGAATTTTGGGATTACCAAAAAGGTGTTTAGAATAGAGAGGTCCAGGATAGGACGCCAGGAGCTGTCTTTTCTGGGTACCAGGAAAAGTCTTGAGTAAAAACCTTTTCCCCTTTCTTCTGCTGGGACAGGTTGAATAGCCCTGATACTTAGAAGAGAGAGAACCTACTGTTGAGCCTCTGCCCACTGATTTGGGGGTAGGTTTGGCCAACCATTTGGGGTTGGTAAGGTGTGAAAGTGGAATCTGTATCCTTGGAAAACTATATTTAAAACTCATTTGTCCTGGGTAATGAGTTCCCAGTTTTTTGCATGCCGGGCAATCTTTCCCCCTGAGGGAGCAGGCAATTGAGCAGGGCTTGGAAGGTTTAAGTTTAAGCCATTGCAACATTTTTCTGTAGGGGGTGTCTTACTAATTCCAGCTTTGGAAGTGGGAACCCCTCCTCCCCCACTGCTTAGGCCTGTGAGTACCTTGAGACTGTAGCCTAGGTGGTTTGCTGTTCCTGGGTTTGGACTGAGAAGGCCTGGATGAGACAGGAAAGGACCAATTCTTAGAAGGCCAATGCCTACTAAATCTGGGAGGCTGTACTTGCAGGAAATCTTTAACAGTTTACATAGATTTAGCTTTTTCCACCATCTTTTTAAGGACTTCTTCTGCTTTGTTACCAAACAGGTGTTCTTGGTTTAAGGGAACATCCAGTAATTTAGCTTTAACATGATCTGGCAAAATTTGCTCCTTAAGCCAAGTATGCCTTCTAAGAACAGACCCAGTGACAGCAGCCCTGCAAGATGCTTCTAAAGAGTCAAAACCACATTGCAAAGTATGTTTACCAACTTGTTCAGCCGAATGCATTAAATCCTGTAAATCTTTATTTTCAGCACAGTCAGGAATCAACATCAATTTCTGTTTAAGTACTCCCATAATATGCTGCTGATACTTTAACTTATGAAACTGGCAGTTTTAGACCCTAATGGCCAAAGTAGCAGAAGTGTATACCTTCTTACCCCATCTGTCCAAGGCCCTGGAATCTCTATCAGAGGGGGTAGGGTTTTTGGCAGTAGTAGTCTTAATGCCTTTAGGTCCTTGGGAAATGGTATCTGGGTCCATAGTAGGAATTTTGAAGAGGAACTTGTGAGAGTCAGGTACTCTGTAATACTTGTCAGGTTTCCTGGGAGTTGGAGGTAAAGTGTCTGGGGCCAGGCTAGATTCCAAGAAGGCATCATTTACAATGTCCAGGACAGGAGGGATAGCTAAAGGCCTGTGTTGGGGAAGGAGTAAGAATTCCCTAAGCCTCTTTTTGGTGTCAGAGTAATCCTGGCTTTCCCAGTGGAAATGCTCCCTAAAAGTGTGTAAGTTTCACCAAAAGAAAAATCTTCTGGAGGAGAAGCAGAGGGAATGCAGTCCTCTGCATCAAAATCATCATAGGTAGATAATGGCAAATCCTGGTAATCAGAAGAAACAGAAATTTCAGAATCCTGATCAGAAGAATCAGAAGGAAAATCAGTTCTAGATCTCTTAGAGGGTGAAGGCTGGCTTCCCCTAATTAAAGTAATAAGGTCTTCAGCCATTCTTATCATTTGTTTTTTAGGCATATGGACTTGACCATGCAGTTTGGACCTCGATTTTCTAGGCGTGGGTCAAGGTTTAGGCCTTGAAGAAGAAGATGGCGTCGGTTTGAAATGTAAGTCAGTAGGCCTGAATACACCCTCAGAAGCCGGTGCCTTCACAGCGGCTCCAGACCCATCCAAGGTAGAGACATCCACAGGTTCCATGGTCGAAGAAGCATCTCACGGCATACTGGACTCCGAATGGGTCTCAGTAGAGGCCTGCAAATGTGAAATAGTGGGTATCAGGGACTGCGAAAGCGCCTCACTGAGTACCAGCAAACTGGCGACTAGCTTAATGGAAGTGGCGGCGGCTTTGGACCTATGCGGTCTGTCTCTGTCTTTATCTTTATATTTTTTCAGAATGTCGGCAGTCAGATGGCTTATCAAAGCCATTTCTGGATAGTTAAACCGAGTACCAAAATAATTTGCAGCAAAAATAAACCGATGATGAATAGTTTGGGGGTTGAATAAGACACAAAACTGACAGCGAGGGATGGCGTGGTCTGGGCCTAAGCAAGGAATGCAGTACGAATGAAAATCTTTATGAGGTATTTGCTTTCCACAAGTAATACAATTGTTAACTTTTACTGACATTGGTTTAGAGGAAGAAAAAGGATCCCCAATGAGGTACTTAGCTTTTTTAAAGACTTCAGTTCTGAAACTCAAAAATGAAAATTTCAGGAGTTGGCCGACTGGCACTTGCGAACTGCTTCTGCTTTGGGCACCGCGCGGCAAGAAAGACTGATGTAATGGTGTCAGCTGCATGTTTTGTACCCCTGACGACCTGACGTCATGGAAGAGAAGGGACAGCATCCAACGCAGGGATCCAAGACTTTGATATTCAGGCCGGCTGAGGGCTACCTGCAGGCAGATAACCCAAATGTAATGACTGCAACAGTGAAACATGAAGAACATCAGTTTATTACAATTAACTATTGGTTTCTTCATTCACTATGTATAACAGAGTTAAAATACTGAGGGTATTAGATTGCAAGAAGGCACTGTATCACCAGTAGTGAATTTGTCATCTCACAAAGCTGACTGAAGTGATAACAGTTCCAACAAGAGTCAGAGTGTTCACCTTTTATGAGAAGATGAAAACAGATCTACAATTCATCAAACATAATAGACTCAATTTTTTTTTATTTTAGAACAACATTTAATTTCAATACCAGCAGGGATTTGATCTCCACATTTTTGTCAACACTTCAGTTATTATTAGAGGTGATAAAATCTCTGCAGGAAATTACAACTATGTAATACAGACATTTGGAAAACAAATTCACTGAAGTCTGTTTGATTCTATACCTTAACATGATTGCCATTTACATTATTATTGAAACTTATTACAATGATCAGGATAACACAAAGTCAGTTAATGGTTATTATTAATGCTATAATTCTAGACTGAAAAACGTGGAGGAGGCTTGTTAATCTCTATAAAAACATTTGAAATTTCAAACTGGTTTCAGTGTTCAGAATTTTGAAAATTTGCAAGTAAAGATAATGCTACACAAACCTAATGTCCCTTTAATTGAATAATGTACATCTCTAAATATGTTATCAAATGAGTGTAGTCAGTTTCTAGATGACATTAACAATCTGTCATTTGATAATGCAGTATTTTGGGTCTGCTTTGACTACTCTGAGTTTAAAGAATCACCAGGTAGATCATCCCAGTTGGTTATACTAACTAATTAAATGCTATTTTCCAAAGGGATTAAGCCTCCTGTGCCCCACAATGTAGGGGATTTGCTCACCACATTCCTGATATTGAAATATTCTCTCTTTGAGATCTCATAGACTCAAAGAAGAAATTATAAATGTAAACAACTGAAAGCAAGTATCCATCACATCTAGCAGTTATGCATAAAAAATGTTTCATTTTCCTTCAAACATAGTTTCATTACCATAACATGGTAGTAAATGAATCTGCTGCAGTGTAAATTCCCATAGGTGGGACCTTGGCAGCATCCATTTGTGGGGTTTGGACAAGTATGATTATGATAGCAGGTTTGTCTACAGCACACTGGCTTTATCATCATCATCATCATCATCGTCATTACATTTTTTTTCATATCATGCAGCAGAGTATGATGGGACAAAGGGGGCATGATTGGAAGGTGCTGATGGAATAAGAGTGCAGTATCAGCATTTCTAGCATTGATTTATGATGCCATGAGGACATCTAACTTCATAAATAAATGCCAATACTGCTGAAGTGCTGTTGTACTTGGTGTGATGTGAGTGTGTGTATGGTAGCGACTACTGTAGAAAACTGCTTTCTACAGTTTTTGGCTGTAGGAATGGGAATGCTTTTTTTCTGCCATGCACACAGCTATTATCTGCTCTTTTTTTGGGGGATTTTGCAGTGATGTGCTCATTATCATAGCAAAGGGGGACTGCTGCACTGGGGAGCTGCACACCAACTGTTTCTACCAGCTGCAGTCCTGTTAGCTGCACTATTTGGTTCATAGTTTCATAGGTTGGTGCTAGGCTATCGGCCATAGGGCCTATACAAGCCTAGCCATAATAATTCCCTGGCTATTTCTTCCCACACTATTTACTTCCCTGGACACCTGTCTATCAGGGCGACTGATGTTATCCCTGGGGGGAATTTCCTTTCTCCCATCCAGTCGTCAAGGTTCCTTTTGAAGAGGGCCAAGGAGGCACTCTGCTTGACATGTATGGGCAGTCTATTCCAGAGTGTGGGGAGTCTCTGGGTCAGGAACCTATCCCTCTAGCATGTTTTGTTTATTGTGATGACAAGGTTTAGATCCCTGGAGCATGTAGCTCTGAAGGATTGGGATTTCTTTAAGTGTAGCATGTCCACCAGCTCTGGGTTTGACATGGCCTTGTTTGTTACGCAGAGATCACCTCTGAGTGGACGATATGTGACAGAGTATAGCTGGAGTTTTTTAAGGCAGTCAGCATAGGGCATCTGCTTTAGGCCTGTGATTCTTTTAGTGAGTTATTTCTGCGGCCTTTCCAGTTGTTGCAGATGTCTTGAGAGGTACATACCAAATGGGGCATTGTATTCTATAATGGGTCAAATGAGGGATGAGTACAGTGGGACAATGACCTCCTTTTTTCTAGATGAAAAACCCTTGGTGATGAGGTGTGCCACATAGAAGGATTTCCTGACTGTTGTGGCAATGTGGTTATTGAAGGTGAGACCACTGTCCACCTGTGTCCCTAAGTCTCTTATCACACTTTCGGTGTTTAGTGTACTGCCACCTATGTGGTAATTCATGGGTACATGTTTTTTCCCAAAGGGGATAACTATACATTTCTTGGCATTGAGCTTGAGCCCATGGCTCTGGCACCAAGCATATGTTTCTGTAAGGCCCTTTTGTAGAGTATCCACATCATTTGGGGATTCAATAATGGCTCCCAGTTTGCAGTTATCTGCGAATTTTCTTAGCCAGAGCCACTTAGTGTTGGCCTGTACTTCAGAAAAGTAGATGCCAAACAAGAGCAGTCCCAGGACTGAACCCTGAGGTACTCCATTTGTCATTTGTCTGGAGATGGATTTGGAGTCAGCTACTTTTGCAGTGTGGGTTCTGTCAGTAAGCCAGTTGGCAACCCATCGAGTGACATTGAGATTAATGCCCAGCTTAGTAAGTTTATCTATGATTCCAGAGTGGGGGGTGGTGTCAAAGGCCTTGGCAAGGTCTAGATAGGCTGTCTGGACTGCCTTACCCTCATCCACGTCTTTGGAGACTGATTCAAAAGTTCAGGAGACAAGATCGGCCTTTCATGAGCCCAAACTGGGTGGGGTCCAGTGTTTGAAGGTTGCCAATATCTTTGTTTATAAGTTCCATGATAATACATTCCATGGCCTTGCAGATCAGGCTCGTCAGACTGATGGGGCGGTAGTTCCCGGGATCCAAGATGGATCCCCCCTTGTGAAGTGGGATAACTGTAGCTGTGCGCCACTCAGTGGGCACGAAGCCTGAGGTGAGGGTATGATTAAACATAACACTTAGGTGAGGTGCCAGTTCATTTTTTAGTTCATGTAGTACACAGCCCAGGATGTCATCTGGTCCCATGGATGCTGTATTCTTAGCTTTGGAGAGTTCATTTTTTTTACCTGTATGGCCTTTATTATCAGAATTTGGCAATCTTCCGGTATTGAGATGGGCCGTTTAGGTGGTGAGAGAAGGATGAAGTTGGCACTGAATCAATCTGCCATGATATTGGCAATATCCTTGGGATCAGTATATTTAATGCCATTCTGTTGTAGTTCAGAGCAGATCTGAGCATTGCCATTTAGATTCTTGACATAGTTATAGAATGCCTTGTGGTTGTCTTTGGAATCTTTGGCAATTTTATTTCCGTAACTAGCTTTGGAGGATTTTACGAGGGATCTCAGTTTCTTACTGAGGCTGGTAAGGGAATTTTTTGCATTGTGGGATTTTCCTCTTTTCTGCAACAGTTTCTTCCTTTTGTTGTAAAGTTTGTTTATGGCAGGGGACCACCAGATTGGCTTCCTTTTTTTGGAGGAGAGCATCTTGGTTCTATTTGGGATGGCAAGATTCATGCATGAGTGGATGTGCTCATACAGTGCCTTAGTGTAGGACTCAGCAGTCTAACTTTCAGTTCCCGTCTGCATGGGTGTCATGAAGTTTGTCACTTTTGACTTGAGTAGCATGAAGTTGGCTTTGGAGGTTTTTTATGGAGGTTTCCTTACTGGGGAGTAGGGGTGGGATGTGGATGTTTAGGTTGATTAGCTTATGGACTGACCTGACCAATGAGGGGTTGACCATAGGTGTGGAGCATCGATTTCCCATGTTGGTAATTACCAGGTCTAGGATATTGGAGCCCCTGGTGGGACTATGGATTAGTTGATCCAGGGCATTGGAATTTATGAATTCCAGGAACCGTTGGGCAAAGGTGTTGGTACATGAGTAGTTTTCCCAGTTAATGGCAGGGTAGATGAAATCACCCAGTATTAGGGTGTTTGGTTGTATCTTAATATTTTCCAGTATGCTTAGAAAGGTGTAGTGAGAATCTTGGGGCATGGTGGGGGATCTGTAGCAAGCTACAATTTGGATTGCAGTCTTACCTAGTGCAGGTTGCACCTGGAGAATTTTGGATGCATTGTGTTGGGCAACTAGGTTGTTGGTGTGAATATCCTTGGTGAATATGGACACTCCTTCACCTTTAGTGTTTCGATCCTGGTTTGGTGGACAAAAAGTGTGGTAAGAGTTGTAGCCTGGTATTGCAGGGGTGCTCTCTGGAGCCTTGAACCAGGTCTCAGTTACTGCACAGATATCAATGTTCTCCATTTTTATTAGTGCCTCGAGGGTGTGCATTTTGAGGTTTAGACTTCTAGCATTGAGTAGCATTACCTTCAGATTTTACATGCTTGTACCTGTTACGGTGGTGATTTTATCCTTTGAACTTTGCCTAATAAAGGCACTATAGGGGTGGCAAGAGCCTTAGTCAGTAACCTGAATCCCAGGGGTGACAGGTGAAGACCATCTCTGTCAAAGCATCATGGTCTGTTGATCATGTCGTCCCAGGACTAGCTTATACACATATGGTTTACTGCTTGAGAGTCAAGTATAATCCTAGATGGGGGGGGGGGGGGCATTTGCATGTGCACTTTTCACAGGGAGCATGATGCCTATAAATTGTAGCAAGAGTGAATGCAATAGACTAATCTCACTAATATGCCACTTTTATGAATTATGTATGGTTTTGGTACACAGTTGTGCTGCATACCATTCCTACTCAATGGCATGCAACATTTATGAATGTTTAAGAATAGCTTCCCTTTGCATTTAATATCACTGTGTGGCTTTCCAGTTAATTGATATCAATTTAATTGTTTAGACAAAAAAAAACACTGGCTGTGTACCAAGACTTCTCATTTATACTTGCAGAATTAAGCTGAATACAATATAGACTTATTCTGCTGGAATTAAGCCTCCATTTTACTTAATTATCCATTCATTGTTAGCAACTGGAAATGGTAGAGCAGCCTGCCTCTAACTTATCATGTTACACGTTACAGGAATGAATGATCTAAGCTCAAATGGATTTTTCTATTGTCCAGTGCTTCCCTACCATGAAGCTTCACTTAATAAGCAAGTTTGGGTCATCTTCAACATCGTGACCAGCATTTAAATGTACAGGACTGATTGATCTGTTTCAGTTTACCTGAACTGCTTTTTCATGTTAACCATAACCATTGTCTCAGGCAACAAACAGTACCATGTAAGGGTACTTTATTGTAACACATTTGCCATTTTTCTTATTAAAACTTAACCATGTCCTCAGAAATTACTGCACTGTTGTTGCTCCCTAAGATGGTTTGAATATCTGGTAAAGTACCACTGTAAGCACCTGGCACTGTGGTAGATAGGGATAAAAAGCTTACTATGACCCAGATAACCTGAGTTTGAATAGTGTATCATGTGCTCAAAAAGCCAGGTGGAACAGGATGACATTGAATGGACAACAATAACTTGCCCCCTTCTGGAGGGAAGGGGAGAGGAGCTAGTTTCAGCTGGCTGATCATCATGATGGATTTGGACCCTTACACAACACTGAAAACAGACAGGACCTGTCATACACAAAGCTATCACAAACCAGTGATGTTAACATCATTAACATGTGGTAGAAGCACATGCACACAGAGGGAGGGAGTAAGATGTCCTGCCGTGATGCACATGCTTATATCGCCCACCAGTAGTGGGGTTAGGATCTTATTAGAATGTCCTCATTTTTGGGGTGTCAGAGAGAGTGCACAATTTACCTTCATTGCTGCCTGGATGATAGCTCCTCTGGATGATACTCACCTTCATTCTGGGGTTGCACAGTATAGGAGAAGGAATAGGCTCAAGAATGATAAGCAAGCAGAGGCTTGGTGGTCAACAGGTATGCAGTCAAGAAGCATATTTAAAAAAGAAATGAATCACAGCCAGCCTGCTGCTGCCCACTAATGTTCCACCTTTCCAACTCCAGTGCTTGGAAGTTAATTCCAGCTATGACACAACCAGTCTAGTTTTTGATCAGTGTCATGACTGCAGAGTTATTTCTGCAGAAGCTATTATTGTATCTTATCCATAATCACTCCATCTTCTTTTAGACATAGAAGGAGAAATGTTTCCTACAGTCAAGGTCTATTTTCTCCTTCACCTTGTGGCTACATTTTGTAATTAATATATGGGGTGCTAGCTGGATTTTTTACCTTCTGAAGGAGTTATCTTTGCTGTGCATAGATAGCACAGATGAATGACGTACATTCAAGCATTTAAACATTCAGCTACAGTCCACTTTTCAGTTCTTAATTTGGAATGTGTATGTGTCTGTGAGTATGCATGCACATGCCGTGCATTCTCATGCTTGCACGCACGCACGCGCATGTGTGTGTGTGTGTGTGTGTGTGTGTGTGTGTGTGTGTGTGTGTGTGTATGCTGACTTTCTGTAGCTATATATTAAAAGAATGGACACTAAGGCAAAAATGTGTATTAATATGTTGTGCTCGAGAGGGTGGGCAATAATATGGAATGCTGGACTACACAGAGGTGATTTAGGCCAGCAACACAGGAAGAAAGTCTGATTGCACCTTGAAACTCTGCCATTTCTCAGTATTGTCTACCCTAGAGGATATTAATATGCTTTGGAAATGATCTACCTTTGAAGTTCTATTTTAAGTATTAAAAGATAAAATAAATGTTTTGTTTAATATTTAGATGTAAAATAGTTAATCTGTGTTAATGTTTTTTTACAATAGCACAGACAGTGCACGACATATACCCCAGGATTTAATAAAATCCATGTAGACACAACATAGAGCTTACATGGAATGAATTCCATGTACATGGCCATGGTTCCCCCTCAGCAGCACGCCATGCATATTAATGATGGTACGCTGCCATGGGAAGAGCCGAGGAACATGGATATTAAATCAGTATAGGTAGAGGTGTAGCAGCTACCTGTGGTTGCAGATGAGTGTGAGTTTACCTGTAATGCTCCCCACCACTGTTGTAATGTTATAAAGTGTGTCAACTGTATAATATGTTATTTTTATGATGTGTTATATGTTTTTTAATCACTTCTTTTTTTTCTACTGCATGTTTGCACAGAGCAGCTAGGCTCGCATATAGACAGCTGGCACCTGGCAGACATCTAAAAATAGAAACCAGATGTAATTAATTACCATAGTTAAAGTTTTTTTTTTAATTTATGTTTGAGCGGCAGGGTGCGCAGCAGAGTGGAGCTCATACATACATGGCCTACACCTGCCAGACATCTAAAAATGGAAACCAGATGTAATTAATGATTTACTTATAGGTGGTTTAAGCATGTTTGTGCTTCATGGCATGGTGCTCAGCAACGCTAACAGGTATCCTAATAGTATATGTGAAGGCATACTTACTAGTTTTTATAACATTCAACTAGCTACATGGGTAGAGTTATGGTCTTATGTGTAGTAGGTCCATAACAGGCAGAATATGACTGTAAATAAATGTAATTTTTCTTTTAATTTTATGAAACTATTATGAATTTTGGCTCTGCTGCACTAAGCAATACATAAGCATGCAAATGGCTACCAATGTTTGCACGGTGCTAAGCCTCACTAAAACCATGGCTCTACAAGTTTTCATGCTGCTTGGCTTTGCTTAGCTGGTATGCATGCTGCTAAGCAGTGCACAGTACTTTTCTGAATGTTGTTGAATGATGTGTAAGAGTGGGAAATCAGACTATATTAAGGCCAATAGGTGGGAATTCTGCAACAGTCATTGGAGTTCAATCATCTGTTGGTATGGCTGGCAGTGTTGGCAAAGATATCCACTTTTGGGCATAAAGTTGGGGCATTCAGGAGTCCAGGGTCATGGTCAGGCTTCTTGATAAAAATCATGAACCCCAGCTGATGAAGGGTGGATTCCAGGACTCAACAGTGTAAGGTGGAGACCTGGGACCATTTGGCCAGGGAACTCACCAGTGTTACTGGTATCCCCCTCACATTTTGATGACCTGAAAAGGAGAAAGAGGGGAACCTTGGACACCTGGGTCCAGGAAGCTCCAGATGGGAATGCCCCACAAGTATTAAGTATGTTTTCCTCTGTCTAATCAAAATGCAAGCCAAATGTCTGCAAAATTGGCATGCATAATGGTGTGCTTCTCTCCCAACAGCTGCAGCTGAGAGGGATTGCAATGTTGAATCCCATGCCAGGTGTCTGCCCAGGTTGCACCATGAATGTGATAAGTATGGATTTAGTATGCCAACTGTAGTGCAATAAGCAAGAAAGAGTAAAGCATTTGTTGCAATAAAGTATACAAAAGAAAAAATGTAGTGCAATAAGTGGGCAAGTAGAACTGTAGTGCAATAAATGAGCAATTAGAGATGGTAAACTGTAGTGCAATAAATGAACAATAAGAACTATATTTCAAAATAACAATAACAATGCCAATAACAGTAAGTAAAATGTTGTTCAGCAGGATTGTGTTGTCAAAACCATTGCAGTAGAGTTGTATGCCTTGATTGTCGACGGTAAGGTTGCTTTAGTCAAGTGTAACAGTGTAATAGCATTAGCCAGCAAATCTAATGGCCTGCAAACTACTATAGCCAGCAAATCTAATGGCCTGCAAACTGTATTGCTTAACTCATACTACTGTCCAAGGCTATCTCCAAGCCAGTATATGTCATATAATGATCTCTCTTCAAAAGACATCAGGTAATAAAGGTATATGGGAGAGGTAGGCCAGTCCATGGGCAGATATTGTGTGTGGACTTCACAGATATTTCAAACCAATAACAATAAAATGTGTTCACTAGCATTGTTGATTCTAAAATACAGCTTTTTTAATATATGCAGTATGGTTGAATTCCATGCATGTGTGTTCTACTGTCACTGCAGACTAGTATAATACTGTAATAGTACTAGAATGCCAGAGAAATGTCCTAGTATAGTTCCAGGTGATCTCCAGCCAAGTACCAGCCACTCGATAGTCAGCAGTAGCTCAATCTGTTAAATACTTTCCATGCAGTGCATTTTGCCACACAGAGTCCTGGGTTTGAATTCAGTGGTATGTAGCAGTAAATTGTCAGTATCAGTCACATGATGCTCACATTTTCTCTCTCACCAGGAACACAACAAATATATGGGTGAGGTAGCCCATATTATGAGCAGATATTGTGTTTAGATTTCACAGAATGTTAACATCAATACCAATAATGTGTTCATCAGCATTGTTGATTCATAAATACAGCTGTGTAATCCCAGTATGGCTGTATCCCTTGCATGTCTATACTAAGTTGCTGCAGTAAATTATTACATTATTTGTAGATGTCCCCAGAAGTCACAACTATTGGGTTCCACTCCCATGCCTGCCAACTAAGGCATGATGGCTGTCTAGTTTAGTTACCATACACAAACATGCCTCTCAAGTGTCACAGTTTCTCATAATGTTATTAAAACTGCTTAATCTGTCTGTCACATGATTAGCAGATAAATTATTAACTGGAATGGAATGTATTACCAAATCTGTTTACAGAACACCTGGGCAATTATATGTCTACATTATGTCAAACTATTCTGTGTAGTGGCACACCCAGATACTTTCTGGTATGTTATGTAATGCTGTGTTGCACATAATCTATATTAATATGCATTTTGATGAATAAATATGATGTTAGATTCTATTAATGCTAACAATGGTTTGGTTATTACTAACTGTAACTTATTTCTATACCTCATTTACCACAGCATGTCAAGGTAGGCTAGTTCCAGCTGATCCCCCTACCATGCCTCAACCAGCCATGCCACTGGGTCCCAGCACTTCTGGGACCCAGACCAGTGGTGTCCTCTGATGCTCCTGCACTACCTGCAGTGTTGGGTAGTACCACCCCACAGGATGGGGCTTGGCCCCCCTCTGGAAGCTATGGCAGAGGGGAAGTTGTCACCCGGGTGGAGCTGCCAGTCTTGATCCACAGGATAGTCCACCCCACCTGCTCTGGATTGAGGGCATCCTGGCCAACCTGATGGGGAAACCTCGCCCAGGTGCCCAGCCTCCAACACAGCTAGCCTCAGGGCAGTGATGTAGCAGTGCTGACAGTCCCATGGGTGGGGATGTGAGTCACACTGCTGCCATCTGGAAGCACATGGGAATCAGATTCCATAACACCCTCCCTATCCAAGGTGTTTAACCCCTCATGTGTCACACACTGCCCCTGTCTGCTGTTTTGTCTGTTTGCAAATGCATCTTCACCTACCCAACTTACTTCCCCACATGTACTTATGTCCCTTCCCCAACATTCTACTCTCACCTTAAAAAAAATGGACACTTGTCCCCAAAAACATTTTGTCCCATACATAGCTCTCCATTTCACAAATGTGTCCACTAGAAACATGCAATTTGGTCCAATTGAGTTGATAATGCAGTTATGTTGTCCTCACCCCTCTCCCTGGGGTTTGAGAGTCCAAATTCATTTACAAATTCTGTCAAAGTGCACAGTTGTTGCTGTACAAAAAATGGATAGCTATGGTTCTTTCCTACACCCTTTTTGCACATTCCTTCCTACCTTTGTCTCTGTTTTTCCCCCTGCTTGTCCCCATTTCACCACTTTCCTATCTCCCCTTTTTTTCTTTTTTTTTTACATTTTTAGTGCAGCTTCACTAAGCTTATCTAATTAGAGCTATAATGACAAGGGGTTTCCAACATTGTAAGGCACATGTACAAAATAAACACCTCTGCCATGTTTTGGCCCTGAGCCCATAACACTTACAGCACACTGCACTAACTCACCACACCACGTAACTCTAAATTAAAACAGGTGGTTTAAACAAAACATAGTAATTGCCAATTACAGTCATTAGTCATGTTTCAGCAGAGCCATGCAAACTGGAATAAGAAGTAATGGAATAAATGGGAGTGTACCTTGAACGCTGGTGCAATAGTACACCACTAAACAGTCAAACACATGATAATGGATGTAAATGAGGCCTGTGACAGCAGGTAAATGTGCGCTTTTATCAACATGTAGAAAGTCACCTGCTAAGGCATTCATGACAAAATACTATTCAGCTGGGACTCTGGTGCAGAAGTACACCAATATAAAGCTATGCACATACTGATGGATGTAGAAAATGTTTTTCACAGCCTGTATGTGTGCAAATATATCTTGCAAATACACTTGCTGTAGCAGTGATTCAGTAGCCCAGTTTGTTAAATGCCTTGTATACAGTATATTTTGCCACACACAGTCCTGGGTTCAAATCCAATGTTATGTTGCATTTCAATTACATTATTGTGCAGACAGCAATTAATGAATGACTCATGGACTCATTATCCACACAAAGCATTGCAAATTAAATAACTACTTTCCAGTGCTGGAAGTCACAGACCTGCATCTAGGGACACACTTCACATATCCATATAGCATTACTATATGTTTGCTAGTACTATGTTATTGACACAGTTGCCTAACATATGTACCTTAAACACATGTCATAATTGGAGTGTAAAAGGTACCCTCACCCTGGCTCTTCTTCTACAACAAGGCTGACACAGCTGACACAGACACACCTACAGCTTGTTGTCCTCCAAAGCGTTCACACTCTCTACCTATGTCTATTACCTGCAGCTGCAGGCTGTGATGCACACAACTTTATGTAAAGGTTTCTGCTACAGACCTACCCTCTGTGATGATGTAGTCTCCTCACCCCTGCAATGTCCATCTCAACAGCTAAGTAAGGGGCCCTGTTCTATATGAGGCCTTATATCAGGCCTGCTTCGTGAGAAAAATTGCACAGGGCACTAAAGACAATCACAAGGCTTTCTTTAGCTATGTTAGGAACCTGGGATGCAACTCCCAGGTATGCTCAGAGTTGATTTTAAATGACAAAAAATACACTGAACCCACAGACATTGCCAACATCCTGGCAGACAGGTTCAGTCAAACTCCCCCCCCCTTCCCCCCTAAAGAGCAAATATCTATCCCAGTAGAGTGCAGCCTCCCTAACATCTCAGATGCTCAGGTGAAGGCCGCCCTCTCCAAGGCAAAAAACACTGCTTCAATGGGACCAGACTGTGTCCCGGGTTGTGTCCTACATGAACTCCAAGAAGAACTAAACCCTCACGTAAAACTGCTGTACAATCTCAGCCTCACTACGGGATATGTACCCAAAGAATAGCATACAACAACAGTGGTCCCACTCCACAAAGGTGTGCCTCAACGGACCCTGGAAACTATCGCCCCATAAGCCTGACTAGCCTTATCTGTAAGGCCATGGAGAGGATCATCATGGAACTCATAAACAAAGACATTGGGGACCTACAGACACTGGATCCTACTCAGTTCAGCTTTGTCAAGGGCAGATCCTGCCTCTTGAACCTGGTCAACTTCTTCGAAACAGTCACCAAGGCCATAGATGAAGGGAAGGTAGTCCACACAGCCTATCTGGACCTCGGAAAGGCATTTGACACAATACCCCACTTGGGCATCATAGATAAGCTATCCAGCTTAAACATAAACTCCTATGTCACAAGATGGGTTGCTAACTGGCTCAAAGACAGAACACACAGAGTCAGAATTGCCAGAGTCATGTCAGACTCGAAACCGGTTACAAATGGTGTCCCGCAAGGCTCAGTTCTGGGACCTCTCTTGTTCGGCATATACTTTTCCGAGGTACAGGCCAGCATGGGAGGACTATGGCTGATCAAGTTCGCAGATGACTGCAAACTGGACGCCATGATTAACTCTCCAACTGACACGAACATCCTTCAAAAATGTCTCACAGAGACAGATAACTGGTGCCAGAGCCATGGTCTAAAGCTAAATGCCAAGAAGTGTATAGTCATACCCTTTGGCAAAAACAAAGTGCCCACCAATTACCACATAGGTGGTAACCCACTAAATACAGAAGAAGTAATTAGGGATCTGGGGACCCAAGTTGATAGCAATCTCTCCTTTGACAACCACATTGCCAAAGTGGTTAGAAAGACCTTCTACATAGCCCACCTTATCACAAAAGGATTCACATCTAGATCAAGGAAGGTAATAGTGCCCCTTTAGTCATCCCTCATCAGGCCCATCATAGAATACAATGCCCCTTTTGGGATGTACCTTACCCAACACCTGCAGCAGCTAGAAAGACCCCAAAAGTACCTCACAAAGAGGATCAAGGGACTCAAACAGATGCCATATGCTGCCAGGTTAAAGAAACTCCAGCTTTACTCAGTTGCATACCGCCTACTTCGAGGTGATCTATGCCTGACCTACAAAGCTATGTCAAACCCAGAATTAATGGACATGCTCCACCTCAGAAAATCTAAATCCCTTAGAACCACACGCTCGAGGGACTTGAACCTCAGCACAGAAATAAATAGAACTTGCTGGAGGGACAGATTCATAACCCAAAGGCTCCCTTCACTTTGGAATAGCATCCTGGTCCGTGTTAAGCAAAGTACTTCACTGACTCTCTTCAAGAGGAATCTTGATGAGTGTATGGGAGATCGTAGGTTTACCCCGGGGATTACTTCTGTGTCACTAGTAGACAGAGGCACAGTAAACTAACCCTAAAAAAGGGCACAGCAAACTCAAATCTAAGGGTGGCAAAAGCCAAACACACTCGCGCTAGGCTTATAAATGCCCCAGGACAGATAGCCTAGTATGAACCTATGAACCTATTAACCTATATATTGCACAGTGGTTGCATGTCATTCGCTAATGATAGTGCAACTCAGTTGTTCTGGCTGCAATTATCCTATCAGAGTCACACATTGGTTTAGAAGCAATTACCTGCTAATGAGAAGCATGTTAAATGCAAGCAGCTGGCTCTGGGCAAACATTCTGTATGAGACTTTCCTCACACAGAGCACACCTTTGTGAAACATTACTAGTAGCACATTTCAACTGAGGAGTACTGCACTCCACCAGGTATGTAACTGTTTTGTGTGTGTATAACAGAACACAGATGAGAGGATAGAGGTATGGGGAATAGGGATTACAGCAGTAAGCCTGTCTTACACCCTTGGTAATGACATCTCATTTATACCCTGCTGTCTTACATATACAGAGGATGTACAATATATCAGGGTTGCATTGTCTTTTGTCATTGTGGCACACTGGTGTTGTTGGACTCTCCCTATATACTGTTCGTAATAGCACACTACTATTTGTCTGACACTGGTCTTATAACATATTATTGGGTGGCTGGCCTTAGGGGTCACACCACATTGGACCACAGTGTATGATCATACAACAGAATCTCTCATGATACACAGGGATCTACCTTAGTAATGATAATATCTCGGTTGTATCCACAGCCGTAGTTTATTGTCGCACTGCGGGGTATGACATGTGTGAGAATGCAGTGGATAGTGCCAGCCATTTTGTTCTTGCTGTATCTGTAGATAGTGGACATCCATATATTTGATCCTGTTATGTGTTTCCCTTTTGATGTGTTTCAAGACTATTGTATCAAAGACAGCTTGCCCCTTCTCAGATTCAGAGAATGAACTAATACCTCAAGGATAATGGCAGCATCATCACATACTCCTATCTAGAGGGAGGCATAGCAGGGAACAGTGGACTGGTAGACCTTGTATGGGATGTGAATGAGACTGGCCATCAGGACAGGACATATGAGCAGGTTTGACACAGCACTACAGACATGGTGAATGTTGCATGACGAAGGGCAGCTGATGTAGCCAGGGATCCTGCTGTCACAAGTGGAGGCCTTGCAACAGAATAACCCCTCACAGCCACTGAGGAATTTCTGGTGAACCTAGGGACACAAGACAGCTCCCAGACATCCATCACACCATACATCATGGAGGTGGGTGCCACAGTGTCCACAGCAGAGAAGCATGCAGGTAAGCGTACTGTGATTACCATTGTAATACAGTAGCAGTCATTCTGTCAGGTTGTACATATCTTTACTTGGGTGTCAGGTCTATGTGCTGTGGGGGGGAGGTTAAGCTCACACTCATACTCAGAATGTCATCAATACATCAAGTAACACAGTAACTACTGTACATGTGAGATATGTGCAGATATTACTTTGTTGTGCGCAACATGTGGTGGTACTGAAATTACCTCTACCTCACCTTTTTACATGTCTGTCAGAAGTTGTCCAAGGCCATGGTCCTGCTCTTGATAAACTTGATACTGTTTTGTTATGGAACATATATATGCTATTAAGGTTAAGGGCCAGGATAATTCCCTATGTACACTTAATGTTGTATGTAACCAGAGTAGAATGTTTGTATGTTCCAGTCTGGAGCAGTTACCTAAGTTTCTTAGAGTGGATAATCACAGGAGCGTAGTTGAATGAGCAGAAACACTTTTGCAGTTATAGTTCAGAGTGAATAAGCCTCTTAGCATACATGAGGCAATTAATTTGACATGCCTTGTAAAAAACAAAAGGTCAATGGTACATACCTTAAGCACTGATACTTGTATTTGTATATATTTGTTAAGATAGGTGTACTGGATTTTATGTGTTGTTTTATCAGGTATAGTGTCATATTGCATACTTAAAAGGTACATTGTACTGGTCAAGTGTCACGTGATTTACCTGAAGTGCTTGTTATAAAGGCCTTGAGTCAAATGTGTATTTTGTTGTGAGGAAGTCTGTTGTGTATGAAAGCAGAAATGAAAAGATGTGAGATTGGTAATGCAGTTGTGGATCCTCATTATTATGACTCTTGGTGGATTTTCCATAAATAATAGTGCAGACAGTGGCAGTACATCCAGCACTACAGAGGGACAGTGGCAGTAAATCCAGCACTACAGAGAGGAGTGTGCTGTTCACACAATGATGTGGCATGCCATGGGTCCCAGCAGACAACAGTCACCATCAGGTACTAGCACCACACCTGACTTTGAGCATGATGGTACCAGTGCAACTCCTGGTATAGCCAATTCCCATGTTCAGGGCCAGAGACAGTGAACTGTTAACTCTACCATGTACAGATAAAGTTGTCCGACATACACGTGTAGGGCTAGCACTGAGCTTGACTATGTACACGCACACACTCACACACCACTGTCACATGCAGGTCACCTACAGACACACACGGCACCTCTCCATGGTCCATCTAACATGCTCCCCTTCCTGATTCACACACATGCTGTCAACCATTTGGGCAAGTCTAGGCCTCCTGCACCCCCACACATCACCCTATGCAAATGATAATACCTGTGCCACATTCCTAGCATCCTTCCCATCAATGCAAGGGAATGAAGCTATGTGTCCAATGCATGGGTGACTATATTACTAGACATGTACTTGTGTAATGCAGTATTGTTTTGCCATGCCACTTGTAGTGGTCACCAACATACACTGCATGCTGGCATGTGTCATGAGTACACAACATACTTTTGTGGATCTTATGTTGTATGATGTTGTATTGGTGGTATTGTTACACAAAGGCAGGTATTTCATGGACCTGTGTATGTTTCTGTTCCAGAAGTATGAGGGGATAACCTATGGGCACACAGCAGCAGTGAAGTGGCACAGCATGGCATGGCAGCACTGCAGAAATACAACTTCAGCAAGGTACAGCAGTATATGTGCATGGCTCCATAGCTTCACATCTGTATGACAGTCTACCAATGACAATGGCAGCGGTCAGCTTACTCATTCATTCAAAATTTGTGATACGGTCTGCTACAGGGAAGGTGTGACCTTGCTGGAGAGGACATGCTGCCTATCTTTAGGGAGCATAGTAGATGGATGATTCACTGTAAGGACATTAACCTACTATGTGACATTAGTATGACATGCTTGTGGAAGACATTTGTCTAGCAGACATAAACACACCCTTGAAACAGAACCTACCTAATGGTACACAGAACACCTAAGTGCACCTCTGAGCATGCTATCTGTTTGATACAGGCACCACAGTCACAAGGAGGACTCAGAGGAGGAACCCCCTTTTGATGTCCCTGTAGGCAGACATAGATGTGCTCAGTATGCCGTGGCTTTGGCTAAAAGACAACGCATAGCACATTCACTGACAACCTAGGGACCTAGGGGCTGACACTTTACTCCTACTCACATACATAAATTAAAAATTATGCCAGGCAACTCAAACATCCTGTACCTATCCATGTATTGGCTGTGTACTGCTTGTATCAGACAGAGTCAGCCCTGAACTACAGTTGTGTCAACTACTGCATTTGCAGGGTAAGTCCATAACCTACACAATAGTCTAGTGAATTATTATAGTGTGTCATTGTATGTATGGACTGGGTAATTTATGCAAGGAACTATAGTGGGCTAGTTGGACAGAAATAACTTCCACATGGGACTACAGATATCCATTCCACTAACATGTTTTCATTCTATTCAGTAGGCTTCATGCATGAAATATTCATGCATTCCTACTGCAACAGATTGTTGGTACATCATTGAAGGGAGATGTCAGACGGTGGGGTAAAATGATAGTCAGATTATACTGTATCCCAGCAGGACATATGGTGTTGTTCCCACACTCCAAACACAGCAGTGTTCCTTTATAACTGCTCTAACAGTAACTCATCAATGGTATATGAGCATTTCACTCAATCTCAGGACAGTTATATAGAAATTGATCTTACATTGTATGTCTTAGGTAACAGAGGAATAACCAGTGTGCATATTTATGCAGGTGATTGTGTGATGAATGACCCCTTGTCTGTCAAGCAGCTTCTGTGGCTTAAAGGACTAAGCCAATCACTTTGGGTGATGGTGTTCATGATTCTAACCTAGAAGTATACACATCTTTGGATGCAAGGTATTAATAATTTGTGTTCTATAGGCTGTGTGTGATGTAGTATTTTAACCTCTTTCACATATTAATTACATGACTTTAGAAAATCTTAGCCAATGTGAGTGAAGTGCAGCAGTGCAGAAACAGAGACAGATGTAATATTGAGCAACACACAAAATTTCGCACTGGAGTACAGCTAGGTGTGGGCTGGAGTCAGTTTATAACTAGCCAAAACTCCCATTCGGCATGCTCATACACTTAGTTAAGCAGAGCACAATCTGTTGATATATATATATATATATATATATATATATATATATATATATATATATATATATATATATATATATATATATATATATATATATATCTGTCCCTCACTATCTCTCTCCCGATAGATATAGATACAGATATAGATATATACACACACATACACATACCTTTCTGTCTCTCCCCATATATCTAGATAACACATATATCTCATACACACACAATCTCTCTCTCTCTCTCTCTATATATATATATATATATATATATATATATATATATATATATATATATATATCTAGATAAGTATGTCCCAGTCACATACATAAATATATACATGTATATATGTGTGTGTGTATGTCTGTATTGCCCGACATACCCAGATTATGGTGAGTAAACCTGCACTACTATGGCACATATATAATGTTGGTTAAAGGAACAAAAGCAAGTGCTCAGCAATAGATAATGCATATACTTACATCTCCCTGTTCTTGCTGGATGTCACCACACATACACCAACAAGTGAACAAGTTGTGTAATATATAACGTTGTGTGCTCACACATTGACAGGGCAAATTGTTTTTGGCCACAGGCTTGCCCTTCCAAATACAAACAGACATATGGCCAAAACAGCTACTGTTTCCACATAGCTAGGATAAAAAACAGTTATCTGACTGCTAGGCTACTAGATACAGATAACAATAAGAAGCAATGTCACTCTGCAGGCCACACATGCTGTTTAACACAGGTCTTGTTTATGTACTCTACAAGTAGTTCACCTGCAATAATGTAAAAAGCAGGCTTAAGCCATGGTGTGTCCATTAAGTGCTGTGTTCTGTCGTGTATAAGACTAAATCAGTCAGGTTCTAATCTCACTCCAGTCCACTTAGTGTATATGTGCACCTCCCTACAAAACAAGTTTAAATTCCCAACTTCAATGGATCTGCACTTTCTGGACCTTGCAGTTGATGCAGGCCTCAAATTCCTGTCTTCCACAAGGCGTGCTGATGTCATCTACCATAAGACTACCAACAGCTACTTTCATGATAGCCTTAAGCTGTAGCATGTGTGTTAATTGCTGTAATATGTAGTGCATAAAGCTAGGTAGGTAGGGTTCCAATCTTACTTCAGCCCACTTGATTTGTTAGTGTGTGTATGTGCATCTCCCTGTAAAACAAGTGTGAATTCCAAACTGCAATCAATTGTTGATGCAGGCCTCCAAACTCCTGTCTTAGGTAGGGGTTTTAATCTCAATTCAACCCACTTGGTGTGTGTGTGTGTGTGTGTGTGTGTGTGTGTGTGTGTGTGTGTGTGTGTGTGTGTGTGTGCGTGCGTGCGTGTGTGTGTGTGTGTGTGTGTGTGTGTGTGTGTGCGTGTGCATGTGCGTGTGTGTGTGTGTGTGTGTGTGTGTGTGTGTGTGTGTGCATTTCCCAAGAAAACAAATCTGATTACCACACCGACTTGGTTTTGAACTATTTTGAGCATAGCGGGTGATGCAGGCCTCCAAATATTTGTCCTCTACAAACATTAACTGTTAGTGGTACTAGTCTCACTGTAGCCAAGTTGGTATGTGTGGATGTTAGTCAGAGTATTTTACATCAACCTATGGGATCATAGGACAATTGAATTTACTAGGCTAATGACCCCAGGACCCTTACAATCCTAGCCAAGTTCTTACCTTTATTTACACAATCAGCACCTATTGCCCCTGTCCAAGAGGGACACAGGCAGAACCCCTGTGGTGAAATTATGGTCACCCATCCAATTGTACAGACTGCATCTGACAACAGCCAATGAGGTGCTCTGTTTGACATCAAGTGGCAGTCTGTTCCAAAGGTTTGTTAAACTCTGGAAGATATATCTCTTTCCATCGCATTTTATTGATGTCACATACCAGGTTAAGGTCCTTATATAGAGTAATCTGTGTACCATTTGACTTATGGATATACAGCATTTCCAATAAAGCAGGGTGACAGATTGTCTCGTATGCAAGGCAGAGATCACCTCTGAGTAGCCTGCATGACACAGACTAATGTGACAGTGATTTCAGATGATCACCATAAGACAGATGCTGAAGACTTGAATTTCCCTTGTGAGGAACCTTTGTGTTGTCTGCAGTTACCATTGGTGCTTGTAAACGTACATAACAAAATGGCCATTGCACTCAAATATTGGCCTGATGAAGGATGAGTACATGGAGGTTATAACTACTTCATATTCAGATGACAGTGCCCTCATTTATGACATGACCAAGCTATAATGCCCTTCTTACCACTGTGCAGACATGGTGATCTAAGGTAAGGTAGGTGTAAACTTGTGTGCCCAGGTCTCTTACCCCTGTATATGTACTGAAGGTGTTGCTATTAATGTGCTACTTAGCAGTGACATTGCAGGTACTGAAATGAATGATACTACATATATTTGCATAAAGTTTAAGGCCATGATTGTGGCAACAATCATTTGGTCATGTATGACCCTCTTGTAGGATGTTGACATAATTTGGAGAGTCTACAACCGCTCCCAGTTTGCAGGTATCAGAAAACCTTGTCAGCCACACATATTCCCTTTGTGTTTGTACATCGGATAAATGGATTTCAAACATTAAAGGACCCAGGACTACTGAGCCCTCTGCAACATCACTGATTATAGCTCTGCTATTGGTGGTGGATACCCTTATTCTGACTATATGAGTTCTGTCACTGAACCACTTAATGACCCCTCTAATTAGACTCAAGTAGATCCAAAGCACAGTGGGTGTCCTTATTCATGGAGTTGCTCCTGTAGCTGGCAATGGCTTGATTATGTGCCATATAAGCAGTAAATAGCACCTGTAGTTTCTCCAGGGAATCATACTGACTAACCAATCTGGATATTCATCTATCCATAATGAATATGTATACACTGCCTCCATTACATTGCATGCTTTAAGTTTGAGGTCTGAATGTGTGGAAGGAGGTGCAGACTTATACGGCTATACTGATCTCCTCAGCCTTGACCCAGGTGTCTGTGACTGCACAAATATCTGCATCTTTAAAGGTGAGGACAACTTACAGTGAGTTGAGTTTCATGGTGATATTCGTAGCATTTAGGCATAACCGTGAAGTTGTTTGTAGATGGTGATTTCTCATTGGGAAATTTTCTCTTGAGACACCACATAAATGGTGCACTATGGGGGTGGCAACAGCCTTGGCCAGTAGACAAAATCCCAGGGATGACAGATGAAGTACAGCTTTGACAAAGCATTGAGGTCTGTTGAGCAGGTCATCCCAGGCTGACAGATAGGGAATCTCCTTACAATGACAGCACAGAATAAGGTAATTATTGAAGTCAATCATTTTCCATTTGTATTGCACCATCATCCTAGGTGATGGTAAAATGCAGCTCAAGATCAAGGGCAAACCTACCTAAGACAAGATTCCAGGGAGGTATGTCTCAAGTTGTACACAACAACAGGAACTATGATGTAATGATAACAGTACCTGATGTTGACAGACTTGAGTGCATATGTGATATGACATATCCTGGCACCTCACAGAAAGCTGACTGTGACTTTTCCCTTATGCAGCCTGGTGAAAGGTACATTGATCTGTCTCATGATGTACTCACCTATGAGTAATATGTTTCATTTTGTGTTTTGGCTTAGGTGTTTGACTGGTGACAGAGCGGTGCATGAGCTATTATGTGTACTGTGTTCTGCAGAGGTATGATTATGTGTAGTGAGCTTGCATTTGGGTTTCTGAGGTGTCTTGTGTTTACTTATGTGTCTGGTAAGAACCTCTGTACATGTAGGGATGTGTGAGGTAGGTTTGGGTGGAGTAGGAGGTGAGGTGTGTATGTTGGCAACCTGCTCATTGTCATATGAACTGACTGGAGTGTGAGAGAGCATGGATGCAAGTTTTTTTTATTATAGTCATATATCTCACATGTTGTGTTTGTGTGGAGTAGGAGTAGAGGGTTGCGAATGCTTTCCATATCTCATCATCAGTCAGTGATAATGCCATTAGCAACATTTTTGCTTGTGTATACGTCACAACAGGCCATTGTTAGACAGTGGCCTGAAAGATGCTTAAATTTAAAATGTTATCACCTTTATGTTGTCATCCTAAGGTAAAATAGTACCTGGCAGTGTGGCATAACATGATAGAGTGAGTATGATGCCTTGGCAGCATTGCCCCCCCCCCCAAAGCCTCATCCAGTCATAATTTTTACGTCCCATCTCTCCCTGGTCAACAGGCATAACATGCTCTAACTAAGCCTCTTCATATGTGTACAATTACCTATATATGAGTCTATGCACATGTATGTATATATATGTGTATATATATATATATATATATATATATATATATATGTGTGTATATATATATATATATATATATATATATATATATATACATATAATATATATATATATAGATATATATATATATATACATATATATATATACACACACACACACACACACACATATATATATATATATATATATATATATATATATCTATATATATATATATATATATATATATATATATATATATACGTATATGTATGTGTATATATATATATATATATATATATATATATATATATATATATATATATGGATCTACTTTGTTTGTTTGAAAATACATTGCATCGAACAAACAAAGTAAATCCCCACTTCAGTGAAAGTGCATTTCAAAAAAAGTGCAATTTTGCTGAAGCCTAGTCAGCAGATCGGCTGACTAAAAAAAAAAACACACAGAAAACATGTTTTTCAGAGGGGGGGCAAGCCCCCCTGCACACCCCAAGTGGGGTGCTGTGCCCCCCACACCCCTGCTCCTTAAATATAGCAACTCCGAGATTGCACTATAGTGAGGAAAAGGGAATATTCCCATCCTGTGATATATTGAGATCTCCATACTTCATTTTCGAAGTTTTGGTACTTCAAACAACTGGGCTGAACCAAGTGGGTTTTGAAGAACTGAAATTCTGTACAAACGAAGTAAACCCATATATATATATATATATATATACTTAAATTTATATATGGAAACTTAAACATATTATATACTCTTATTCAGTTTAGAAATCTCTTACAATGCTCTACCGAGGTTCTTATCTACTCTCATTGTATATATTGTATATTTATATGTTCAACCAAATGGGGTAATGTCCTCATACTGTATATTAACTACTGTAATGTCAACAAATCTGTATGCTACTACTCTGTAATTCTACTCTGTAATTTCTCTTTTGTAAATTTTTCTCTCTGTAAACTTATGGAGCTTTTCTCCCCAGGACTCTGCTGAAAATGGACACTTGTTGTCTAGCAGACTATCCTGGCAAACAAATGTTAAATAAACTAAATAAATAAAATGTTGCACTTGCATTAACTATAATACTGTTATTAGGCAGGATCACAATAGCAGATCTACAAATGTGACAGTGTACAACTCTAGCAAAGTTAGGGTCATGCTGCTACACCCTTGTGGTTGACAGCCTCAAACACGCTGTCTGTAGGCACTCTTTGCAGTGAAGGTGTGGATATCCATGCATGCACAGAAAACTTGTTCAACTTTGCAGTCATTACTCTGGCCTTGCAAGACTAGCAACCAGACAGCAATTGGATGTTGTGTGACTTGATGTGGGAACACAGAACTGTGTTCCGGTAACACAAATGTACAGTATGACATACCTAGTACATGCGGGAGCGAGAAACACATTGGCCAAAGGTGGCCACTCCTTTGCAGTAGGCCTCACATCCATGTCATGCAGATGCCCACCATTATGCTGTTGATGGGTGAGCTGCAAGTATTGCTGTGAAATTGTCACCTAACATGGATCACTGCTGCTGTGGAACTTGCTAGAGCAGCCTTGGACATCTATATCACCTGATATTGAACATTGTATTGTGACACATTACCTGTGTTCCTAGTAATCTTGAGGTCAGTGCCTAGTCAAATCATTACAGGGTCAACATACAAGGCACAGTACATGCAAAAGTCAAATGATTGCTCTGGTTGCTAATCAGGGAATCTACCTGGAAAAGAATATATCAAGCCTATGGAGCCTTACATCATGTGGGACAACTGTGTGGATCAACAAACAGTCTGTGCCCTGTGTCTCATCTTGAGCTTGGTACTAACGTTTGGCTTCTGGTGAGAGTAAAAGAATAGGAGCTTTGTATCCCAGCAGAGTGTGGCTTTGGAGAGATCAGCAGTAGTAGTAGCCAGGGACCAGCAATTCAGGGCACTCCCCTCTTTTCAGCCTTCTTTACAAGGTAATTGTTTGTTTTCAGTACACACTGCCTGATTAGTGTCTAACTGCAGAATTACTGTGTAAATACTCCATCCTTACCTTTACAGGGTGTACACCTCCAGTTTTTGCCTGTGTTCTGTAGATACTCAGACACCTTGGGTGACAATTTTTCTGGAAACCATGATGGAATTAACTGCAGTACTGAGTTTCACACAGGACAACCGGCATGCAGTGACAAGCACTGTCCCTAGAAGTCTCAGTAGTCTGATATTTAAAGCCATGGAAGGAATTATCATTGAAATGATCATTGAAAATGTAGTACACCTACAGACACTGGACCAAATCCATTTTGGTTTTGTCAGGGGCAGATCATTCCTACCCTACCTTGTGGACCTCATTGAGTGGTAAACAAAGGAATAGATGAGGGGAAAATGATTCACTCCACCTACAATGGCCTGACAAGGCATTTGTCGCTATTAGGCCATCAGGCACTGTTGACAAACTGTAGAGGTTAGTTACAAACTACTATGTCAGCTGGTGGATAGCCAAGTAGCTGACAGACATTATCTGGAAAATAGCATTCGGGAGTCCACCACTACAATAAGGCCATTCACCAGTGGACTCCCTCACAAGTCATTCCTGGACTGCTCCTTCCAGACATTAACTTTTCTGCAGTCACAGCCACTGTCAATGGTCTCTGACTGACTAAATTTGCAGATGATTTCTAATTAGGAGCTGTCATTGAATCCCACACTGACTCAACGGTTATCCAGGATGGGCTGACATAGACATTCAGTTGTTAACAAACGACTAAAACTGGTCAAAACAAAAAACAGCAGAAATGGCAGTACTCTCCTTCTCACCAAAATTTTATGATGTAACCGCTTTCGTTTGGACCAATATCCAAACTTCTTCAGACAATGTTTCTCAACATACAAACATTTTTATATACGCAATCAATTATCTAATTAATCAATTAATTAGATAAATGTCATCAGCTCAATCAACTCATAAAACTATAAAAGCTATACACTTTAAATTGTTACATTCAAGTTTTATGTATCATAAATTTTAGATAGTAAATTAATGGATACTAGAAACCAAAAATTAACTAAAATAGCACTTCCAAAGAACCAACAGAAAAACCAACACAATGCTGTGGCTATATTATATACTTTATACACCATCTAACATTTACCTATCTAGTTGTTTAAGTTTCAAGGTGCACATAATAGAAGCATATTCGTTAAGGCCAGGGTGTATGTGTGCAAAAGTCCTAATTTGCCACAAAAGTTTGTTTTCTTCTAGCATTAACGCCCGTGGCCCCCCTCTTTTATTATGTAGTTCCTGATGTAAAATAGCAAAACGGAATCTATGGGTAGGGTATTGTTGTATACGCCTGGCCAAAGCATGTGTAGTAGTTCCTTTATTTATATGGTGAATGTGCTCATATATCCGTTGTCTCACCGTTCTCTCTGTTTTTCCTATATAAAAGGACTGACGTTGGCATATAGCAATGTAAACAATACCCTTGGACTCACAATTAAATTTCCCACATATACTATATTTAAAATCTCTAATAATCATTCTATTGCCTACATATATATGCTGACATTGGTGGTAACGGCCACACTTAGACATGCCTACATTCTTTCTCATGACTCTATTTTGAAATTCCAAAAAATCTTTTAAATTCTGTCCACGACGATATATTATCTGTGGCGATTTTACAAACTTTTTATTGATAAGCGTATCTTCTGTCACCAAAGCCCAATTCTTATATATATGATGCTTGAAACAAGTTTTGCATCTTTTGAGAATGTTGTAATAAATGTAGGGCCTATGATATCTGACATACCATTAATATGCATATTTGTATGCGTATTTATACATCTGTCAGTGTCTAAATTATCGGTTATATCATGATAGCCATTAAATAAAATGGGCTTAAACTGTCCAATATTCCTTTTAAACATTACTTATTTGTGTATTTGATCGAATAAGCTAGGTTGGTATTCTCTGCTGCTAAACTTATTGGAAAGGTGATGTCACTACAGTTCCACCTTTCATAGAGGAGATCAAAGAATTTACAAACTTTTTGGATTTCACCTTTCAGTTTGAAACAGAAGCCATTAATTATTTGGATGTGTTGATATCCAAAGATAGAACCTACAATAGATTTAGAACAATCATATATAGGAAACCTACTTATTCCAACACTTTTTTGCATTTTTCTGGTAGTCACACCTTCCACCAAAAGGAGGCAGTCATAAAAGGTCAGTTGGTCAGGGCATCAAGGATGATTCCCTTGGAACATGACTTTTATGCAGAGTGCAGTCTTAGATCTATGTTTAGCAGCAGAGGATACCCACCTAGCCTATTCAATCAAATACACAACGAAGTAGTGTTTGAAAGGAATATTGGACAGTTTAAGCCCATTTTATTTAATGGCTATCATGATATAACCGATAATTTAGACACTGACAGATGTATAAATACGCATACAAATATGCATATTAATGGTATGTCAGATATCATAGGCCCTACATTTATTACAACATTCTCAAAAGATACAAAACTTGTTTCAAGCATCATATATATAAGAATTGGGCTTTGGTGACAGAAGATACGCTTATCAATAAAAAGTTTGTAAAATCGCCACAGATAATATATCGTCGTGGACAGAATTTAAAAGATTTTTTGGAATTTCAAAATAGAGTCATGAGAAAGAATGTAGGCATGTCTAAGTGTGGCCGTTGCCACCAATGTCGGCATATATATGTAGGCAATAGAATGATTATTAGAGATTTTGAATATAGTATATGTGGGAAATTTAATTGTGAGTCCAAGGGTATTGTTTACATTGTTATATGCCAACGTCAGTCCTTTTATATAGGCAAAAACGGAGAGAACGGTGAGACAACGGATATATGAGCACATTTACCATATAAATAAAGGAACTACTACGAATGCTTTGGCCAGGCGTATACTACAATACCCTACCCATAGATTCCTTTTTGCTATTTTACATCAGGAACTACATAATAAAAGAGGGGGGCCACGGGCGTTAAAGCTAGAAGAAAACAAACTTTTGTGGCAAATTAGGACTTTTGCACACATACACCCTGGCCTTAACGAATATGCTTCTATTATGTGCACCTTGAAACTTAAACAACTAGATAGGTAAATGTTAGATGGTGTATAAAGTATATAATATAGCCACAGCATTGTGTTGGTTTTTCTGTTGGTTCTTTGGAAGTGCTATTTTAGTTAATTTTTGGTTTCTAGTATCCATTAATTTACTATCTAAAATTTAGGATACATAAAACTTGAATGTAACATTTTAAAGTGTATAGCTTTTATAGTTTTATAAGTTGATTGAGCTGATGACGTTTATCTAATTAATTGATTAATTAGATAATTAATTGCATATATAAAAATGTTTGTATGTTGAGAAACATTGTCTGAAGAAGTTTGGATATCGGTCCAAATGAAAGTGCTTACGTAATAACATTTTGGTGAGAAGGAGAGTACTGCCGTTTCTGCTGTTTTTTGTTTTAGACATTCAGTTGTTGTCAGAGGCATGGACTAACAGTAAATGCCAAGGAATGCACAATACTATCCCTTGGGAAGTCATCCACCCTGGTAGCTATCATATTGACTGCACACCTCCAACAGTTGACCCAGCAGTCAGGGACTTATAGACAGATAGATAGTTATCTAGCCTCTGACTGTCACCGTCTGTAATATTTGGGTATTCATTCTATGTTGTGCAACCTATAAACCATGGTATGGCATGTAAATCCAAGAAAATCACTGTTCCACCGTATTCAGCATTCATCACACCAGTCATTGAGTGCAATGCCACCTTTGGCATGTAACTAACCAGGCAAATCCAACAACTGCAACATCCACAGAGGTTCCACATCAAACCAATACACAGTGTACATAACATGCCCCATGCAGACCATGTCAAGGGAGTATGTAAATGTGTATTCTGTCTCCTACATGCTTTGCAGGGGAGGTGTATGCCTGCCATGTAGGGAGATGTCCATCACAGATAATGTGCATTCCAAGACAGATAGTATGCGATCTGTCTCAGACCAATGTCTTTCCACTGCATCAGTCAACCAATCCAGAGTATCAGCAATGTAGTGGAGGCAGTCAAGACTGTACAAAAATCCAGCCAGCATCCCTGGGATGACACTTTAGCTAATACCTTGAAGTAAATCTACATCTCTGACAAAAATGTTTTGTGCTTACCAGCAGCAGGAGGATGGCCTCTTCTTATTCCTGATGGTCCTGAACAACATTTGAGGGAGAGGCAATGTAAACAGCAACATGTGCTATATTATAACATTGGTACTACATTCAATTATCTCCCATTTACTGTAGCCGCTGTGTTAACAGGTATGTGGGTCACAATCTCTTCATGAGCTTAAAACTGCAGCTGACCCCCTACCCTCCATGCCATAAAACACCTAACAGCCACGTAAAACTATGTACACCGTGACATGCTAAGTGCTACAGTATTCCAATGCTGATCCAAATAAGCATACCTTGATCCTCTTCTTGTGTGGAAACAGTGGCTCCCACATCCATAGCATATTATGTGATGGATGCCTGAGAGCTGTCCTGTGTTGTAAGGTTCGCCAGGAATTCTTCAGTGGCTGACAGTGGTTGTTCCGTTGCAAACCCACCACAAGTGACCTGATGATCCCTGGCCACGTCTGCTGCCCATCTACATGCCAAGTGTCTCATGTCTGTAGTACAGTGTTGCACCTGCTCATATGTGTGATTCTTGTGACCCCATAGCATTTATGTTATGGACCAGTTCGTTTCACAGGGTTTGTCGCTATTGCCTATTTGTCCTCCCCTTGGACAGCAGGACTTGGCTGTGTTTAAACTCCTCAGTTATGAGATCATTTTCAGACTCAGTGAAAGGTGGGTGGCATTTGGAGTGCATGATATCACCTAAAATACAAAACAACGAGTGCATATGTCAGGATCACATAAATGGTGTACAGTATTCACAGATAAAGCAATAAAGGAAGGCTATCAGTATTCCCCGCTTGATTACACATCTCGTATACAACAGTATGCCAAACATACAAAAGGTGTGGAACCAACAAGGATAGTTGCAATAGTGACCTTCTCCTGTTTGTGCCATGACAGATACTCACATATGATCACACAACCAACACAGGAGTCCACTTATAGTGTGGCCCATAGCAGAAAACCACTCCCCATAACATATGCATAAAATACAAAGCCAAACAAATAGCTGTATAATATTACAACTGCTAACAAAGGAAGTATCTAGGAGACCTATGCCCCTAGTTAACAGACAGCATTATACCCTTGCTGTAGTCTATACCCTATGTAGGTGTTACACAGCTGCAGATTAATAGCATGTCATCTGTACAGTTCTAAAAAAGGCTTACTGATGCAATCTCCATTCCCCTAAATATATTCAAACATATGCATCGTGTTGGAAACAAAATGGTTACATACCTGATAGAGTACAATACTCCTTTGTTGTAAGATATAGATATATAAGTGTTGTGCCAATGAGTTCACCATAGAAAGTAACTCTTATACACAGTGGCTCCCCTAGCTAGGAGTTTGCCTTTTTAAGATGGTTCTCATTAGCAGGTGATTGCCTCTGAATCAATCTGTGGTTCAGGAATGCTAATTGGAGCATACACAGCTAATTTTCAGTATAATTAGGTAATCCCATGCAACTATTCAACAAGATGTAAGGCCTGAATGCAGAATCCATC
This sequence comes from Protopterus annectens, assembly GCF_019279795.1. Classification (NCBI taxonomy): domain Eukaryota; kingdom Metazoa; phylum Chordata; order Ceratodontiformes; family Protopteridae; genus Protopterus; species Protopterus annectens. The sequence goes on from NC_056731.1 coordinate 1,373,358,161, forward strand.
CCCTTTCTCATATGTTGGGGTGGAAATTATTGGGGTAAAGATACTACATCAGCACCGAGAGAATGTTTGTAGTAGATACTTATTACATATAGATGTGTCTGCTACAGGCTGCAGCTACAGCAGCTGCTATAGACATTAAGCATAGTCAGATATGCTGCAGAATGTGGAGGACAACAACACTTATGAGTAATGGTGTGACCTGTGGCAGCCTTAGTGTACAGCTAGAGTCTGATTGAGGGAACCCATCCCACAGGAAATTGAGGTATGTGTTTAAGGTAAGTATGGTAGCCAAAGGTATCATTAGCAGAGTAAAAGGCAACATTGTTGTTGTGTCCTAGAACAAGGTGGGGGTACATTTACCATTATGTCAACCATTTGAACAACCACCAAGTCATGAGTTATGTTATTGTAGTCATCTAGAATGTGTGTGCTGGCAACCCTTGCTTCTAGCATGACCTCCATATGTGTATGTTACTTATGTAGCTGTGGTTACTTGTAATATCAGTAGCAAATCATTCTGTGCTGCAGTCTGATATTACTGGGCCTCATTTGAATTACATATTTCAAAATCCTCTGTGAATGCATAATAATGCATGACCTGACACTGTATGCACTTTCTAGTGTTGTAATAGGAATATGTTAACTGTGTTCCTATCTATAGTGCCATTGACTTCCATCATTGAAAAGCACACATTCCATTTGTACTGCTTTGGGTGGATAAATAGGTGATGAGACAGTCATACATATTAGAACTCATAATGGTGATGTACACATAAGTGTATTTTAAGTGATAGGCACCAGTGGATTTGAACTCAGTACCATGTGGACCAAAAGATTAATGCTTTCAAAGCATTCAACAGACTGAGCTACTGAGTCAGGGTTACAGAAGGTGTATTTTTAAATTTATAATTTCACACTTACATACTGTTACCTCAGTTACATGTATTATGTGCATGGCTTTATATGGATGTATTTGTCCACAATAGTCCCAGTTAAAAGCCTTTTTTCCATTAATCTTTTAGCAGGTGTATTTTTGAATGTTACAGATATAATTGCAGAGTAACCTGCCATTAGATACTCCACTTGCATCCATTATTATGTGTCTGGCTTTATAGTGATGTATTCCTATACCAGTGCCAAGTTACACTCCCATTTTTCTATTACTCTTTTATCAAATTTGCACAATGCAACATGATGTACAGCATTGCTTAAACATGCTTAATGAAGGCAAAATGACAAATATTATGTTTTGTGTAAAAAACCTATATACATTAACAGCTGTGTGGCTTGGCAGGTTAATGCACTGCTCTGTAGGTGTGATGGTTCTGGGGTTGAAATGGGGTACAGGTGTTCTTTTTGAATGCAATTAATATTTTTTTCACACACATATATCAATATAGCACCATTTATCTTTGCTTAGCGATGTTGCACATTACACAATGCTGTGCAAAAAAATCTTTAAAGAAATGAAACCTGGGGAGATAGGGTAGTGGTGAAATAGGGTGCAAGCAAGGGGAAAACATAGTGAAAGGCAGGTAGGTATGTGCAGAAAGGGTGTAGGAAAGAAACATAGCTATCTATTTCTTGTACAGCAACAGCTGTGCACTTTAGCAGATTTTTTAGCTGAATTTGGACTGTCACCTCCAGACACAGGGCATTGTCAAGACGATTGTATCAAATTAAGTGTGTCCAGTTGACATGTGTGCGAAATAGAGAGCTATGTATGGGACGATATTATTTTTTTGTGGACAGGGGCCCTTTTTTTAAAGAGAGAGTGGAATGTTGGGGAAAAGACATAGGTATGTGTGGGGAAAGTAAGTTGGGAAGGTGAGGAAGCTTTTGCAGACAGACGAGACATACAAGACAGGAGACATGTTTGGTGTGTGACACATGAGGGGGGTGAACACCTTGGTTGGGGAGAATGTTGTGGAATTCCAGTCCCATGGATGTCAGACACAGTAGCAGTGTGACTTAAGCCCTCACCCATGAGACTGTCATAACTGTACCTTCACTAATCTTGTGGAAGCAGCAGTTGAAGCCAGTGCCTAGGGCGAGGCTGCCCCACTAGGATAGACAGCATGCTGTCCATCCGGTGTAGGCATGCACCAAAAATTTGGTGTAGCAGCACATCCACCATATGTGGCAGTTTATCATGAATGACATAAGCACCCCTCCACTTTCACTCCCTGAGGGGGGACCACCCCCAGCCTGTGGTACAGAACTACCCAATGGAGCAGTTAGTGCAGGGGCAGCAGAGGGTGCATTTTAAGAACTTTGCCTGAATTGCAGAATATTATACATAATAAATTGAGATTTACATATCATAACTGTTTGAACTTAAAACAAATGCTTTGTTATAAAGATATTAAATGTATTTAAAAAATACATAGTTTTTGAAGAATTATACCCATGTGTGCCATAATTGTAGTTGTTATGTCTCTATCCATACTGACTATAATTTTATACAGCCTTCTACAAACAAGACACATACATTTAAATGTTTTGCAGCTTGCAACTCATATAATATAGTATACCTTGCAACATATAAGGCATGTCATCGTTTTTATCTTGGTAAATCAACAAGATATCTAAAGGATAGAATAATAGAATATAAATCAGACATCAGGAGGAATATTTTAACAAATGCACTTGATAGACATACTGCTGGGAATGGCTTAATACATTTGTTTACTTTTTAGAGTAATAACTACTATTAATAGGAATATAAGGGAAGGTGATTTAAACAATAAACTTGAACTTAAGGAATATTAATGGAATTTACAGCTACAAGCAGACTCCCCCCTGGTATTAATCAGATGGTAACCCTTAAACCTGTTTTAAGACATAAACAAATGTGTTTGAAATAATATATGTTTTATATTTTATTTTTAATTATCAAAAAAAAATATATATGTATATTTCTTTAAAACATTTCTTTAAATTTATTATTATTGTTAATTGCTTATGGTATGTTATTGGCTGTGCTTTAATGTGAATTTGTATTTAAATATGGTTTGATTGAGCATTTTTACCTTGCGCTGAGGAAGGTCTTTATGTGAACCTGAAAGCTTTGCTTTTTTGTTTTACAGTATTAAACTTATGTCGTATGTTGCTGAGGTTGTTGTTCTTTTTCATTTCTTAGTTGGCTGCCATGGGATTAGAACCCACAAGCAGTAACTACAGGAATAATCTACACTTTATTTGAATATAATGAATTCTCAAACCACCATCTCCTTTAAGACTTTTATTGCAACATTTTGTGTGAAATCGCACATTTACACACATGCATAGCTGTGTCTGGTATCAGATTGTAAACCCAAAGCAGTGACCACAAAAATAATGAACTGTTTATTTGAAAACATTACTTATCAAAACACCATCTTTTTGTACACAGTATGGGTTAATGTTGCTTCAAATCTGGCATTTACACACACTTATTGTCTGTCTAGGACTTCTGTTAACTTACCTGTATACCCTTTTCATTTACTGAGTGTTACCTACAGCAGCTTGACCCTTAATCTGGGTATTGCAGTACATTTATTTCTGACATTTGTTGGTACATTATTTATTCATACAAATGTGACAGTTGACCAGTGTCAGATTAGAACACACATGCAGTGAATACAGGAATAGTGAATCCTTTATTTGAAAATATTAGTTATCAAAGGCCATTTCCTGTTACACTTTATTGCTTTATGTTGCTTGAAATCTGGCATTTGCACATGTGTATGAATGAGTAAGACGTCTGTTAACCTACCCATATACCCTGTTCATTTACTGAATGCTATCTACAGCATATTTCAGGAAAAATTATTAGAACTAAACTTGACCCTTAATCTGGGTATCACACTACATTTATTTCTGACATTTGTTGCTACATTATTAATTAGTTATTATGTAACAGTTGACTGGTGTCAGATTAGAACACACATGCAGTGAATACAGGAATAATGATCACTTTTTTGAAAAGAATAGTTATGAAAGTAACATCTCCTTTTAAACTTTATTGATAACATTGCTCCAAATCTGGTATTTAGACACAAGGATAGCTGTCCAGGACTTCACTTAACTTACCCATATACCATGTTCATTTACTGAGTGCAATATACAACATTATTTCAGACAAAATGAGCAGAACACAGGCTTGAATCTTACTCTGGGTATTGCACTGCATTTATTTCTGACATTTGTTGGTGCATCCCTTATTCAGTTACATGTAACAGTTGACTAGTGTCAGATTAGAACCCACATGTGAATACAGGAATAGTGAACACTTTTTTGAAAAGATTAGTTATCAAAGCACCATCTCCTTTTAAACTGTATTGGCAGCATTTCTTCAAATCTGACATTTAGACACACGGAGAACTGTCCAGGACTTCAGTTAACTTAGCCATATACCATGTTCATACTGAGTGCAACATACAGCATTGTTTCAGACAAAATTAGCAGAACACAGCCGTGAACCTTACTCTGGGCATTGCACTACATTTATTTCTGATATTTGCTGTTGCATTCTTTATTCATTTACATGTAACAGTTGGCTGGTATCAGATTAGAACACACATGCAGTGAATACAGGAATAATGAACACTTTATTTGAAAACATTTCTTATCAAAGCACCATCACCTTTTAAAATGTATTGATTAATGCTACTTTAACTCTGGCATGTAGACCGCAGATAGCTGTCTAGGACTTCTGTTAATTAACCCATATACCCTGGTAATTTATTGAATGCAGCCTACAGCATATTTCTGACAATGAGCAGACCAGAACAGTGACGCTTAATTTGGGTAGACCCCAACATTAACTGATGGTTGGAAGCTATGTTACACAGTACTGCATGCTTACTTGCTCTACCATTTCAGATATGTACTGACAGATTAATAAAGATGTATGATGTGCAAGGTATGTCATGCCTGACTGTTAAGACTGCAACATCTGTATTTACTTTACTGTACCATTAAGTTATGCATTAAGTTATTACTTAGATAATTTTCTTACTTACCACGTGTTTGCCTCATCCTGGCCAGACGCCCAGCTTGGGGCTGCACGTTATGAGCATTCTCTTCTGCGCCTGTGGTAACAAAGCAAACCATTATGCTTACCAGTTTTGCACACATTCAGCTTAAATATTTATAAACTACTGGAAGACATACTTACATATATGTGGGGTGCTCCCATCTCTCGCATCTTGGACCCAAGTGTCCAAAGTTCCCTTCTTCCTAAGCTTTGGGTCATCATAGTGGTGATGACACTGCTCTGCAGTGTGGGGGATACCAGTATCGGTAGTTAGGTCCCTGGCCAAACAATTCCAAGCCTCAGACTTGCATTCTGAGCCCTCATACTTGCCCTGCAGCAGCTGGGGTCTGTATCTCTCTCTACCAGGAGTCCAATAAAAACTTTGGACTCCTGCACACCCCACAACTGTGCCCAAATGTACACTCGCTCACCAACTCCAGCAGCCAAACCCACAGTCAAGGTCAGGCTTCAAGGAATGATGTGCAATTTCCACATTCCCGCCTTTGGATGTCATACTGTAACTTTCAAAAAATAGCCACATTGCTTCGCATTGCGCAAACTTGCAAATCCACGTTTAAGCAAAGCTTAGCAACATGCAGCTTTTCTGACTGTTTCTAAATGCAACAATTAATTAATTTAAAGTCAACCAATATTTCAGTTACCTGATACAGTTTCACAGCACTATATGTGAAAATCATTACTGCCCAGGACCTACTACACTGTGGGTCATGTCTCAACCTTTCTAGCTACTGGGATAGTGCAGGTAACTGGAATATCTACAGATATACTGGGAAGGTGCCTGTAAGCATATCACAGCTTTACTGTGTGGGTTTGCACATTGCAGAGCACAGCAGACGGATAATAATTAGACACATCCGGTTTCTATTTGTAGCTGTCTAACAGATGTGTATTGTTTAAATATGCCTTGCTACACTTAGATAAGCAATGCACTGCATCATGCAAATAAGACCATGTTAAAAAAAATTAATATTGAATGCATCTAGTTTCTATTTTTAGATGTCTAGCAGATGTCTACTGCTTAAGTACGCCATCCTAGGCCTAGCTAAGTGATGCACTGCATCATACAAACAATCACACAAAAAATGTAAAAAATGTAAAAAATGGAATATTAAAATGATTAACATTGAATGCATCTGGTTTATATTTTGAGATGTCTAGCGGATGTCTGATGTATATTTGAGCAAACCTAAGCATAGCTAAGGAATTCTTTGCACTGCTCAAACAAGCACATAAATGTGAAAAAAAATTGCAATTTAATAAAATAAAATGTCTAGTACACCTTTCAGTCCAGTTTAATGGGCTGAAAGGTATTGTGCTGTGCTTACCAGCTGTCCAGAATTTTTCTAGACAGTTCAGAATTGAAGGACAACCTGTAAAGTCAGTCTTACACAGATTCAATATCCATGTTGCTGTGATCTACCTTGGCAGAGTGCCATAGTTAATATGTATGGCATGTTGCCAAGGAGAAACCATGGCTGTGTACATGTATACATTACGTGTAGGCTCTACATGGATCCTGCACTGATTTTATTGAATCCTGGGGCATGTCTTCAAATATTTATCAAGTTTTCTATAAAAACTGTTTTGCTCTTCCTTACCAGCCATTGGCAGAAGTAATAAAGACAAAGCCAATAGTTTTGTCAGTGAAAGTTAATTTTATTTGCAGTTTTCAGGAATAGAATATAATATTCACTTATGAATCTATTAATAAGTATTGCAATGGGTTACGCCATTGTACCTGCTGCAAGTTGTAGATATTCAGATGGATGAAAGTCAGGATTTACAGAAGTAGGTTTTAGCCTTTGTAGTATAGCTCATGCTTTTTGTTTTGCTGAAGATTTATGAATGGTGAGATATGTGAAGGTACAATACTTTGATAGTTATTTTCCCTTGGGCTACTAATGATTAGATAATGGTCAGAAAAATGCTATTTTTTTGGTGTTGCTGAAGTGAGGATGTATTATGGAGTAAAGATATTTTGTGACCCAAGCCAACAGTAAGAGTGTTGAGATTAACATGGTGTGATTAGTTAGAGTATCTGTGGGCTGTGTACGCTTTGTTTTTGTACTGGTGTATTAGTCTAGGTTGTGTAAGTATTGTTTTTGTACTGGTGTATTAGTCTGGGTTGTGTAAGTATTTTTTTGTACTGGTGTATTAGTCTGGGTAGTGTAAGCATTGTTTTTGTACTGGTGTATTAGTCTGGGTAGTGTAAGCATTGGTTCTGTACTGGTGTATTAGTCTAGGTTGTATTAACATTGTTTCTGTACTGCTGTATTAGTCTGGGTTGTGTAAGCATTGATTTGTATTGGTGTATTAGTCTGGGTAGTGTAAGCATTGTTTTTTACTGGTGTATTAGTCTGGGTAGTGTAAACATTGTTTTTGTATTGGTGTATTAATCTGGGTGGTGTAATCATTGCTTTTGTACTGTGTATTAGTCTGGGTTGTGTAAGCATTGTTTTTGTACTGGTGTATTAGTCTGGGTAGTGTAAGCACTGTTTTTGTACTAGTGTATTAGTCTGGGTGGTTTAAACATTGATTCTGTACTGGTGTATTTGTCTGGGTGGTGAAAGCATTTTTTCTGTACTGGCATATTAGTCTGGGTTATGTAAGCATTGTTTTTGTATTGGTGTATTAGTCTGGGTTGTGTAAGCATTGTTTTTACTGGTGTATTAGTGTGGGTTGTGTAAGCATTGTTTCTGTACTGGTGTATTAGTCTGGGTAGAGTAAGCACTGTTATTTTACTGGTGTATTAGTCTGGGTAGTGTAAGCATTGTTTTTGTACTGGTGCATTAGTCTGGATTGTGTAAGCATTGTTTTTGTATTGATGTGTTATTTTCAGTAGTGTAAGCATTGTTTTTGTACTGGTATATTAGGCTGGGTAGTGTAAGCATTGTTTTTGTACTGGTGTATTAGTCTGGGCTGTGTAAGCATTGCTTTTGTACTGGAGTATTAGTCTGGGTAGTGTAAGCATTGTTTTCGTACTGGTGTATTAGTCTGGGTAGTGTAAGTATTGTTTTTGTACTGGTGTAAAATATATGTCAGTATTGCTGAGGCAGCTTGTTTTTTTAAAGAACAGCGAGTGTTGTTAGATATAGTTGTTGGATAAATAATGGTGCAAGGCTTTGATGGAAATATATTACAGAGTAGAGCTGTGGTCCTCTGCTCAAATTGCTAGATGTACTCCTGCTTTTATTCTTGTTAGAAATAGGATATGGACTTAGAAGCTGATCATCTTATGAATGTATTTAAATGTTTATATCCTATAAAGGTAGACATGTCTAGAGTGAAGAGGGCCACACCATGGCAGGTGGTGGAATCAATCACTGTGTTGCATGTACACCAAATCACAGATCAGACACTGCTTGAACAAGTATGAAAATCCAGTATGGTCAAGGAAAGTAAAACGTCTGCATGTGTTAACTTACTTAGACTTTAAGGATGAGTTGGCTCTATCAATACACTTAGTAGGTAGCCTGGGGTAACCCACAAATGGAGGGGGGATATAGGTATTTGTTTGTAGTAATAGGTTATCTCAGCCCGGTGATAGCTCCCCTTTACTTCAACAACTGTTTTTGATAATTTTTCAGTTGAAATAGCATTCATGTATGAGGCGTACTTTATACAAATACACTACAAATATAATTGAATTTGTACCTCCAGATTTACAGACAAAGCAAAACATAATTATGGAAAAGCTCCCTGAGCAGTGACATTCTTAATTGTCAGTGCTGTTAACACTGAACTTTTCAAATCAATTTCCAGTTTTAGGAGGAGGGATGTAGCAAAAGGCTGGAACCAGTTAGGGTCACCCCTCTAAAATTGGACAGTTGAAAGGTATAGCAACAAATATAGCTGGGAATTCACAGAAAGTATGAAACAAGATATTGATGCATTATTTTGAACAGTCAAGCGCTTTTCTGGGTAAGCTGGGAGATAACCATTTGCTATGTCATTTGTTTGTTGCTTCTATGTTAGTTTGTTGGTTGGTTTGTTAGCTAGGTAAACCCCACTAGGCACAAATGTTTCTTTTCAGGAGTGAGGTAGGAACACAGCCTGGTTAAATTAATTACACAAGAGTTACACAGCAGGCAAATGGAAACTGAGGAAATCAAACCCAGGAGTAATAGCACAAAGCCTTAATCTTCTAATCTAACCTACCAGATGAATGGGCTCTGACTGGACAGCTGGGTCTTTGCAGCAATATTTATTTTGTTTTATAAATTTTAAAACATGATTTTTTAAAGCACAGTTCTTTCAGTTGATTCCAGTTTTATCAAGCAACATGGATCACTGATGTAAACTAATACTTTTATATTCTCTGGTTGAGACCTAAGTATATTTGCATCTTTAGGACCATGTGATTTACTTTTTGAATATACTACAATGCAGTATTGAAGCAGAAACAATCTGATTTGCTCCACTTACCATTTGTTAAACCATACTGTACTAGTAACTATAATCTTTCTAATTATCAGGAAGTTTCCTAGGTACTTAAATCAGTGTCACATGCTATCTCCCTGTACTTGACAAACAGTATCATGTTTTCATAAGATCAGTGAATAAGTTGTGTAAGTATCCGTAATAATGGTAAACTACAGACTCACATCTGATTTCTTCTGGGAGCCTAATATATAATTGTAATAATCACAAAAAACATGATGTTATGCTTTATTTTGAAAAGTGACCATCTGTGTAACTGCTCAAGGAGACAATGAGACAACCATAGTTTGTTGAGTGGTTTTGATTGTGTCACACAACATTGCATTACAAAGATCATGTGTCCTTGTTGTCAGTGTCTTAGAATGTCAGAACTTGTTTTGTACTGTATGCTGTGATTTGGACTGGGATTGAAGACATGAAGATGTAAGAGATGTAAAACAGCAATCAAACTCTCATTTTTCCTCTTGGCAGAGCTTGCACAGCCTTAGGGTCAGTATATTTAGAGATTGGAGGCATGGAGGCAGAGATCCACATTGCGTGGTGCAGTTTTCTTCTATAAAGCGTATTATTTAGGAGTGTTTGACAGCCTTGTTAATGATGCTTGTGTGGGAGTATAATTTTTGTGTAACTTTATACGTCTTTATTGTAATTATGGCCATGCTAAGTAAATGAGGTGCAGTTATTTGTAATAAATAAGGAGGAGACAATTGATTGCTACATGATTTGGCAAAATATGAGTAATAAGATCTGTTTTGTGAAGAGCATTTGGGAAACACAATCCCCAAAGAGAAATAAAGTATTCTTGTTATAACATAATCCCCAAACAGAAATAAACTGGATCATAGACTTCCTGATTGAGAGGCCACAGGGAGTGAGTATAGGTAAGAACACATCAGAGTGTATCAAGATTAATACAGGGGTTCCACAGGGATGTGTTCTCAGTCCACTGTTATTCATCATCCTGACCCACGATTGCCATGCAAAGCACAAGTCCAACTATATCACCAGGTTTGCTGATGATACCACAGTTGTAAGGCTCATCACAAAGGAGGATAAAAGAGCATACAGAGAGGAGTTGGCATCTCTGATCAGTTGGTGTGAGGGGAACAACCTTGACCTGAATGTAAGCAAGACCAAAGAGCTTATCATAGACTTCAGGAAAAAGAAAACAAACCATCCAGTGCTCATGATCAATGTTGAGAGTGTAGAGAGGGTTTAGTGTACGAAATTCCTAGGCGTACACATATCAGAGGATCTCTTGTGGTCGAGTATCACCAGCCAACTGGTCAAGAAAGCACACCAATGACTCCATTTTATGAAAAGGCTGAAGAAAGCTAAGCTCCCACCTCATATCCTCTTCTCCACCATTTGTAGAGGTGGCGTTGAGAGTAACCTCACCAGCAACTTCACAGTGTGGTTTGGAGGTTGTACAGCTACAGAAAGGAAGGCACTACAGAGAGTGGTGAGGGTCGCAGAGAAGGTAACAGGTACCAGTTTTTCATTGATACAACAACTTTACTCTGCAAGAACCATCAGAAGAGACACCAAAATAATACAAGACACCATGCATCCAGCACATGGACTTTTTAAGGATCTGGTATCAGGTAGAAGATATCCACTGCAAGATTACCAGATTTAGCAACAGTTTCTACCCGACAGTAGTCAGACTTCTGAACTCGGCATACATCCCAGAAAACTGGACATTAACTAAGTCAGGTCATTCTTTTTTTTTTTTTCACAAATACCTGTATTCTGTTGTATAATATATACCACACAAATTCCAAATAAGTGCAATATTTATTTATATTATCCCTATCAAGTGTAATATTAGACACTGTGCAATCTGTAATGTGTCTTTTATTTAAATTAAGAGATTTATTTATATTAAGAGGCTATAGCTCACGTTAACACTAACTTACTAAGTATCCTTGATTCCCATGCTCTAGTACGTACAATAAAATATAGATCAAACACAGCACCATTGGTCACAAAAGATACCAAATCTAAAATCAAAACTAGAAACTGAGCCTGGGCCAGCTGAAGATCAACTAAAGCCCCACTTGACCATTTAAAATACCATCAACTCAGGAATGATACAAAACAAAATATATTTTACTAGATAAAAAAAGCTTCTACCAAAATCTCCTACAAAAACACCAAAACAACCCTCAAAAGTTCTGGGCAAGCTTAAATTAACTTCTTCATCCAGGTCATTCTACCACCTCAACCCCGGCTAAGCACACCCATAGTTCCCCAGAGACCATAGCTTGTGCTTATAATAACTTTTTCACTAAACAATCCAATCCCTGGCAAATCACACCCACAATCTACCCACTAATCACCCCCAATTTAGCTTCCAACCCATATCCACTAGTTTTATCAAAACAATTATAAAAAACTAAAACCTACCACCCTTGCTGCTGACCTCCTCCCTGCAGAGTACCTACAAATAACTGCAGATGCCATTGCATATCCCATATCTATCCTGATCAAAAGACCCTTATCCAAAAGTGCTATCCCTTCCCTCTGGAAAATATCCCACGTCATCCCACTCCATAAAGGTGGAAGTTCTACAGACATATCCAACTATAGACCCATTGCCATTCTTTCCCTACTAGCCAAAATAATGGAGAAATGTGTACACAAGCAACTAATGCAGTACCTTACACAGAATAACTTACTATCCAACTCACAGCATGGTTTCAGGCCACACCACAGCACCACCTCTGCCATCCTTTCTTTTACTAACGCCATAAACCAAAACAGGAATGACAATAGGCTATCCTTTGCCCTCTTTCTTGACCTATCAAAAGCCTTTGACATGGTCAACCATGAACTTCTCATTCTTTCTCTAAAGTCTATTTCCCTCAATAAGCACGCAATCCAGTGGTTCCAGTCCTTACTGACTGGTAGACAACAGGCAGTATTATGGCGGTGCAGACTCTCCAGCCAGCTACCTCTCACACTTGTTGTCCCTCAAGGCTCCATACTAGGTCCATTACTCCTCTTTGTTTTTATCAACAACCTTCACACTGCTATCCCTAAAGCTACCTGCATTCAATATGCAGATGATTCCACACTGACCTGCTCAGCCATCTCCCCATCCAAACTGCAAATCCTAACCCAAAATACATTTAACACTGTTAAGAACTGACTCACCAACCAATGCCTACTGCTGAACCCCAATAAAGCTAAACTTCTACTCTTCACCCCCACTAGTAGATCTGCCACACTCTCATTCTCTGTCACATCTAATAATGGTACCACTATCTTCCCAGATCAACACACCAAGCTTCTAGGGGTTATCATAGACAATAATCTTAAATTTGACCTATAGGTCAACAAAACCATACAGATCATCAATAAGAATCTTGGATCACTGTATAGAAACAAGACATTTTTAACCCCACTGGCTAGGACTGCAATCACCCGGTCACACCTACTCTCTACTCTTTTATATGCCTTGCCTGTACTCTCAAACCTCAACAAATCCGAACTAGGTAAGTTCTCCCATAGCTACAACCATGTTGCCAGATTCGCCACTGGCTCCACCTATAGAACCCACCACTGCCAGAACCTGAAACAACTAGAGTGGCTAGAACTGCCCAGCTTAATTCAATTCAATCAACTCTTAATAGTGCACGACATCCTGTACCACCCTGCGGATCTCTTATAAATATTATTAAGCCATATAGCAACTTGAGATCCCTACAATCAGCCAACAATCTACTGGTCCAAACCCACAAAGCTAATAACTCTGCAGGTAAATCTCTGTTTGACAACTTTTTTGGCAAAACCTGGAATTCGTTGCCAAACTATATAACTCTACAATCCTCCATAAGTCTCTTCAAAGAAAACCTCAGACAGTATCTCAAAGTGAACTGGCTTTGCCCATGTACCAACCCTGATTAAGTTATAAACTGAAAGCATAATCTGTAAATATCGTAACATGTAACTACTTCACCAAGCTCTGTATCCAATCTGATGTCTCTTGCTTTTAATTGTGTCTGACCATGAGAATTGTGAGTACCTATTAGAGAACACTACTAAACCATTGTACATAATCAGTTTGTTTTATATTTTCTAATGTTATCTAACTTCTTGTGTAATATATGTAATTTTGTCTATTTGGAGCTTTTCTCCCCGGGCCTCCGCTGAAAATGAACATGTATCTAGTCAGACTATCCTGGTAAACAAATGTAAAATAAAAATAAAATAATAATAAATAAATGGGGCATTTATTATAACTTAGAGGAGGGTATACTTATTCTGTATTCAAATTTTGGAATGATTCTGCTCTTTTGTACAGATACTGGAAGTAGGATTGTATGTGTTAGTGGTGTCCATTCTTTTACTTATATGTGTGGTTTGCTTTCTGTTTGTAATCTCAAGAAGGGGTTAATACATTAAATTTCATTTAGGCTACACATGTGTGGTCCTAAATGGCAATAACATTTACTTTGAAGCTTTGAATCTTGCATCTAAAATATCCTGCTCATAATACAGTCCCCAAACAGAAGTGCATTATCTTTCTCATACTTTTTGATGACCTCCCCACACTGTAATGAAAATCAAACTTCTCCCTTAGCCACTCTATTGACTCCTTCATCCCTCCCAGTATGAGAGCCTACTGCCTCATTCTTTCCCCTGGGATACAAGAATTGTGGGCCAAGAGCAGTGACATCATCTGCTATAAGAGTGGATTTTTATTATAGGCTCCTTGTCTCCACATTATGACTCAATGACTAATGATAGATGTATGCATCCTACCACACATGCAGCCTTTGTTTCATGGTGCTGTGAATTTTAGAGCACACTTAGAAATCGGGATCTTCTGCATGGACACCTGCTGCTCCTGGCCTGAGGTGTGCAAGCCACCAATATAACCTCTGTTCACCTCTCCATAGCTGTCCTGCCTTTACTGCTTATCGAACCCTGTACCTCTGGAAACAAAGTCAGGGTTTTAATTCTCTTTGCCAACAGTGCTGCCCCCTCCTTCCTCAGATTTCTGATGATGTGTTTCTGTGAAAGATATTTAGTGTATTGTGTTGTGCTAAACTTTATGACATTATCCTTTAGTGTACCTGCCTGTGCCACACTTAACCTTTTCTGTGTACCCAACAAAATACTGTATAATTCAACAGACTACCCTTTCCTGTTAACTGTGCGTTTCTTTCCTATGGCTCTGTACTTCCAATTATTCTCATATTCTCTGTTTTTAATGAGAAATGCTCTCTCTTTATTTTCATATAGTAGACAGGACAAAGAATCCCCTTAACAGAACATTAAACCATCTGGAAATACTTAGCCAAGTTAATTGCTACATTTCCATTTATTGCACTCGTAAGTGTGTACAAATATTTATCTAGCGAATTTTAATGAAAATGCATTGCTTGTTAGTGGGGTACATTAATACTAATGATGATTCAGATTCAGTGAAAACATATTACTGTCTGTAAATGAATAGGTTTCTAAGTTTTATTGTGCTCTTGTCTGCACTCATGCAAGTGCACCATTCTACATTATAGAGCTCTCACCATATTAGTTGACTAAAATGTGTAGTGCTAAACATCCAACTGGCAAAAAAAGAGAGTGATTCATCTTAAGATTCAAGAACCATGTAAAAACTTTTCAAAGTGACATTCACGAATAGAAGAGCTACATAATAAAATGCAGCTTTGAAAACAAATAATATATGAGTCAGACACTACCTGTCATTTAAAGATTTTGCACTGCCTGCTCATTTTTATTCTGTGGCGGAAAGCAATGGAGTGAGTGTAATATCATGAGCAAAATAACTGATTGAGGGCATAGGTAAGGTGCAACCAAAGTGAAAAACAGTGAAAGGTCAAAGGTCAAAATGCATCATCTTCTGTTCAACAAAAAAGATACCAAAGTGTTTATACACTTCCTTCATTCATTCCTGTACAATTCCACTGAAAATTAGATGACAGGTGATATAACACTGAAGCTATATATAAGCCTTTAAAACCAGCAATCAGTATAAAATCACACATATTAGATACACTTCTGTAAATTAAATGTGCCTCAGGTATAAACTGTCTTTTAATTCCACAGTCTGGATTGTTCTAATATGAAATGCCACCTTCCTTAAGGTCGAGGTTCCAAAAAAACAAAAAAATGCACCAAAATAAAAAGGGCATAAAACTCCATATTTCTTGATTTTTGCAGGAAGGCAAGCCCCTGACACCCCCGAAACTTATATATACCGACCCCATGACTGCACCAATTCCAGAAAGAAATCTTCCTAAGGAAGTGAATCATTGCTGGTGCACAATTAGAAATTGCATTGGCAATAATTTCCTATGGAAACAATGTACAGCATTATGCTGTTTGTCTTTTTTTTTTACTGGTTACTTGTTGTGTCTTTCGGCTTTTCCCGGTTAGGGGTTGCCACAGCGGAACTCCGGTCAGCTAATGATTAGCAGTGGATTTTTACATGCCGAGTTGCCAGCCCTGATGCACAATCTTCAAGGAAGGCACGCCCATTCACGCATGTCTCCACACAGAAGACGCTCTAACTGAGAATTGAACAGGACAATGTCTTACTGTGAGGCGACAACGCTATCGCGGCATATTTCACCTCAAGCATGTATAGGGAAACTGTCTAAACATGCTCACATTTGCACAACTGGCTTTTTTCTTTTTTCTTTCTGATCATTAATTAATTAGTTCAAATGCTCAGAGAACCCATTCTTTGGTTATAACTGAGTTCATTTAAATGTGTTAGTCTTTGAAAGGCAATGCATGGAAGTATCACTTATTTTCATTTTTTTAACATTTTATTTTGCCACTGCAAAGTTTCACTTAGGGTGTGCTTTTCTGCTGGTTTCCTAAACAATTGCATTAAACAGTTTTCTTCTTAAAGATTTTAGGGCAGAAAATAGAGAGACAAAATTAAGTTTTGCTTTATCCTTATCTCTAGGACTCCTCTTTTCTAGCCCACGAAGCCCTGATGTCGGTATAGAAATACTTTACATGCAGTAGTGCCTACTGCATCATGTTACACTTCATGGCCTACATACAGACAGAGTTGAAGGATACAACCCTCATTAGGATTGCATGTTTTTTTCCAGGCATTGCTTCAGTTTTGTAAACAGCTTCATGTAATTCCAGTCATTAGATGGGATAGATCACAGTTTATATATTGTTCTGAAACCTCCAGTTCTTAACCAGGACTCTGGATGCAGAAAATTTACATAACAATTGATCAATAACAACTAAAAGAGGTTATTACTAAGTAAGCACTATGAGTGGGAGTCATGAATGTTAACAAAGAATAATAGCTACACTGACCACTTAGACTGAGTGGCATGTAGTGAAGAGGCAGTAGGGTCATAAAGAGTAAGTGACCTCTAGACTGCAACAGCAAGCCAACGCCATCCTTTAAATGACTGTATGAATAATAAATAGATAGATAAGAAGATATATATCACATGTAATAAGCAGATTAGTGGGTCACATGTTCCTTACCTGCCATCAAAATCTGTTTCTATGAATATAGCCTAACAAGCCCAAAACTATAAATATGTATTCAAGATTTGTTGAATGTTTTGTAGTATTAGGCTTTAAGGAAACAGTTTTGATTGTGTTTATTCCATTTTAAATTATGCTTATGCATTATATATATATATATATATATATATATATATATATATATATATATATCAGTGTTTTTTTTTTTTGTTTTGTTTTTTATATCATATATACAGTGTTTCTTTTTTCTTTGTTTGTTTGTTTTTTTTTTACTCAGGCATTTTGTTTACTGGATGCTGAACAGCATTATATATAAGCAAATGCGTGAAATGCCATTGCTGTGAATGGAATTTTGGTGATAATCCTGTAAGACTCATGGGTAGCAGACCTATTAATGCTCTCACTTCTCAGACCATGGGACTGGAATATGGCCTCTGGGTTCATGTTGCATATTGTATCCGTACCTGTCTTAATCTTCTCCTGGTCTCTCAGTTTTGTAATATCACCTAAAGATATGCTGCTTAGACTGATTGAACAATTGACTGATTACTGTAAATTCTGGCTCTAGGCCTATATTATAGCATTTTTCATTCTGGGCCTTCGATATAAATGGTCATTTCATTCAGTATGACTAATTTGGTTAATAAAACAGACAGATGAACTAATGGCTTAACTTGTTAATGCCCAGTCAAGTCAATATTCATATATATAAAAGCATGATACCATGGGTGGCAGTCATGAATGTTTTTAACATTTAGCTAGTCAGGCATAAGACTCTTACATTCTATTGTCCAATGCTAGCATCAGAAAGATGGGAATGTGGGAATTGCATATTTGTATCAATCAGGAAACCACGGAATGGTGGAAGTCTCTCTAATCTGAGCCTTAGGAGCATACCGTCCAGTGTTGTATCTGTGTCTCTTCCAATGATCCATGCACATCCAGGCAATAAGCAGCAGAAAGTCATGACACAGCCTGTAACTTTCAAATCTGGAGTGCTTACCAAGCACATTCCTAGGGATACATGACATTAGTAACATCCTGAGCTAGAAAGAAGTGAAGGAACAGTGGTAAATAATTAACTTGTTCTAATTATAATTTGCTGTTGTATTGAAAGTTCCAGGTGAAGAATATTCACACAGCAAGTTATGCCTCACACCTGTAGTTTATCCCCACAGAAGAATGCCTGGTTTATTGCTTGCTGGCACCCCACTGCATAAAATAAAGCCAAACATTATAATAGAATTCAGCTAAGGGAGCCAGCCATCGAGTAAATATTTAATTTATTTTAAGGATATCATTTCCAAATTCAACATATACAATTCAGGGGATTCATAAAGGTTACCACAAACAGTACAATATGTGTACACTTTGTGTACATTTTCTGAATTCATTAAAAGCCCTAACACAATCTTTGTTTTATCTATTCACTCAGAAAGGATACACTAACCCCCAGATTCTCTATGCCTTGCATGGCTTGCAGGATCAGTGCAGGAGCTCTAGCAGGCAATATGTCTGCCGTGCGATCTAGGAACAGCCTTAAGGGGCATGCACGAGCACTCCTGCACTAATCTTCCACAGACTAAGGCCCTGTATGCAAATCACCCCATCTGCAGGAGAAATCCATGCAAATGAGGTGAATATGTGATCCAGGAAGCTTGCAACTGGCCGTGCAGGACTAGTGCAATCTGCAGAAATGTACTTGGTTAGTAACCAAGTATATTTCTGCAAAATCCAAAACGGAGCTGTGACAGCTCCAAATAAAGGCTGCATATCAGTCAGGAAGCATGCCAATGGCCAAGTATAAGGCATTGCAAACAGCCATAAAATTTTAAAAAAATCCACTTTTATTTTTTTTCAGATGATCTTGGCTGTTTAAGCGTAGGGCAGAGGCGCGCAAACGGGATTGGGGGAAAATAACAAAATAAACCTAAATTAAGCATTCTAACTAAAATCACTATTCTGCCATGCAAGTCAATGGTAGGCAGAAGACAACATGGCCAGTGAGTAGTGGTTGCTAAGGGGGGAGGCTCAGTGTGAGACATGTAACTATGCATTAACAGGCAATCCTATGCAAATGAGGGGAATGATAGTGAATCCCAGTTTTCCCCAGCATGCTAGTCAGGTCCCAACAGTGTAAGAGTAGGAATAGCTTGATGCAAGTCTAGGAGAAAGTTGACATCATGGGGGTGTGTGTCAGGCATATTATAAGTGGACTGGAGCCCTGTGGCTCGAGTTTGCTCCTAGCTTAGCACAGCTATGCTACGGGGTGTGTCTGAATCTGCCTAGCACTATTTACATTGCCTAAGCAGCTGTGCACTGGGTTTTAAAGGAAGAAAAAGAAAGTTAAACCAGGAAATAGCAGCATTGTGCACATTTGAGCACTCTGTTTGTGCGGCGTGCCCCCGGGCATTAACAGGAAGGCAATGGGAAGGGAAAACATCAGTAGGAAGGTAATCAAGAAGAGCCAGCATAGCTGGCAGGTGAAATGTATCAGAATCAGCCAATTACACAGGCAGCAGGCCAGCCCAGCCCAGAAAACTACTATAAACTATGCAAACACCTTCCCCTCTGTTTTTTCCCACACTCTACACCACCGGTGTAAACAAGTGGGTAACCTTTAACACTCACAACAGCAAAATGTTAGGGACTGCAATAGCTATCATACAACAACTTGTGGAAGAGGCTGATGGTGGTGAGGATGTGAATGCTGTCGACCAACCCAGAGCGAGGAGATGGAAAAGAGTATACAGACCCAGAGTAACCTACCAGGGCTAATTGAGATGGAGATAGTGGAGCACTATAGGGTGGACTGGGACCTCCTACAGCAAATTGTTGAGCTGTGCCAACCATGCCTCACATACAGAACTAACAGAGGGGAACCCATCCCAGTGGATACCCAGGTATGTGTAGGCCTAAGAATACTAGCTACAGGTACCTTCCAAAGGCCAACTGGGGATATGATGGGGATCTCACAGGCATCAACATCCAGGGTACTCCACCAGTTCCTGGATGCCATGTCAGCACGTCGGTGAGTACGTATATTTCCCCAACACCCGTGAGGCATTGGCCAACAATATGCAACTGTTCCACCAAATGGCAAAATATGTTGAGGTAGTGTGTGCTATAGACTGCATGCACATATGCATCAAAGCACCACCCGGTGAGCATGGTAGGGTCTACATCAACTGCAACGGCTTCCCCTCCATCAACTGCCAGGTCGTGTGTGATGCCCAGAGCATAATAATGAGCCATAATAATGGCTGCCCTGGAAGCTATCACAGTTCCCACATCTGGCATCTGACGCAGCTGTACCACAGATTTGCCAGTGGGGACATTCCTCATGGTCACCTAGTGGGGGATGCTGGATACGCACTGGAGCCATGGCTGATGACACCCATCAGAAATGCACACATACCCGAACAAGAACTCCATAATGAGGCACATGCACAGACCAGAATTATAGTAGAGTATGTGTTTGGGATGCAGAAGGTGGAGTGCCCAGTATGCCTGGCTTTGGCAAAGAGGCAACACATAGCACATACACCGACACAGGAGGGAGCCAGGGAATAACACCTCTCTCTGACTCTCACATACAGTAAAAGGGATGCCAGACATTACCTTACCTGTGCTCAACCATGTGTAGAGCGTGTACTATGTACATCCAACATAGGCAGCCCTGCAGCACCACCCTCAATACTGGGACACCCACAACATGCCAGTCAGGGGGGTTAACATACCCAACAACAGTCATGGCAAGCAGGACAGGTGTAAACAAACACAAACAAAGGGCATGCTATGGACTCTGAATGATGCCTATGGGTAACCTCACCCCCCCCCCCCAGGCCTACACAGACAGACTACAGCAGGTCAGGCAGTGGGATGTTAGTTCTGAAGAGTAGGAAGTCAGAAACTAATATGTAGATAAATCAAAGCTAAGATCTGTAGTACACTGGTATGCCTCTAGTCAGCATGATAGGTAAGAATACAGAATGAAATGGAGCATCAGACATACCCGTACAGTCATAGCAAATGTGTGCAAGTGTCAGTTGTGCCCCCCTCATCCTACGTAGAAATTTAGTAACAGTCAGGTGTGCCCCTCCAATCATGTGTAGAAATGTAGAAATAGTCAGGTGTGGCCCACCCCATCATACGTAGAAATGTATTAACAGTCAGGTGCTTCCCCCCATCCTGTGTAGAAATGTAGAAATAGTCAGGTTTGCCCCCCATCCTATGTAGAAATGTAGTAACAGTCAATGCCACATTCAATACAGATGGTCATACTGGGCATGTTCACACACAGAGAAATGAAGGCAATGTCAGTCAACAACATACTGAAAAGTCATACTGTGCATGCTCACACACTTAAACACATGAAGGCCATGTCTACAAACACCAGTGGACCAGACATATGTGGCAGTTGCAGATGTTAGTGCAGACATGGCTCAGTATGCACCACACATGCTTTGCAAACACAGTGGATAGGAATACGGACATATATCTAAGGACCACACACTATAATAAGCCAAAGGTAGACATACATAGATGTGTGGAAGAGTGGAAGATGATGACTGTGACAAGGAGCCATCCAAGCTTGTCCCACTCAGCACACAGCCAAAGGACCACAACCACATGAGGTTCAGATGTCACTCACTGTAGATACTAGCCACTGCTATCTGTCAACATTACAGACTATATGGTGCACGTGCTAGCTGTGCAACATGACTGTACAAGGAAGTAGTCATCCAGCAGCTGTATACACTTACCTGTGAAATATGACCCTGTGTGTGCCCGCATGTGGTGTGTCAACCTCTAGATGAATGGGTTATGGCCCATGCACACACATTGCCCTCCCCATAGCCCTACTATGACAAGCCTGCTGAGGTCATCCACTGTGAAATACACCTTTGGGAGACATGTAGCCCAGTAGTCTATGTGGCATGTCCCATAACTGCAAACTGCTGTAGTGTGATTAGCTAGGTAGGCGTACCAATCCCAGACATGGCAACTGTGTGTGTGTCTGTCTGTGTAGATAGCAATGCTTTTTAGGGTAGTCACACTCCCTACAATTCAAATGCTCTACATTGGCAAGGCTGCTGATGTCATCCATCTAGAAATACACCTCTGGGAAAGTTGTAGCTCAGTAATCTCCATAGCGCGTCCTATAACTGTTTACTGCTGTAGTGTGCTAAATTAATCAGGTAGGAATTCTAATCCCAGACTTGGCAAGTGTGTGTGTGTGTGTGTGTGTGTGTGTGTGTGTGTGTGTGTGTGTGTGTGTGTGTGTGTGTGTGTGTGTGTGTGTGTGTGTGTGTGTGTGTGTGTGTGTGGGTGTGTGTGTGTGTGTGTGTGTGTGTGTGTGTGTGTGTGTGTGTGTGTGTGTGTGTGTGTCTGACTCTGTCTCTGTGGACAGCAATGCCGTTTAGGGTAGTCACACTTCCTACAAGTCAGATGCTGCACTTTGACAAGGCTGCTGATGTCATCCACCTAGAAATACACCTCTGGGAAGGTTGAGCCCAGTAATCTCCATAGCATGTCTTATAACTGTGTACTGCTGTAGTGTGATAAATTAGTCAGTTAGGAGTTCTAATACCAGACTTAGCAAGTTTGTATGTGTCTGCCTGACTCTGTTTGTGTAGAGAGCAATGCTTTTTAAGGTAGTCACACTCCATACAATTTGAATGCTCTACTTTGGCATGGCTGCTGATGTCATCCACCTAGAAATCCACCTATGGGAAGGTTGTAGTCTAGTAATCTCCATAGCATGTCCTATAACTGCCTAGCACTGTAGTGTGATAGAATAGTTACGTAGGAGTTCTACTCCCAGACTTGGTAATTGTCTGTATGTGTGTTTCTATGTTTAGGTAGGGAGCAATGCATTTTAGGCTAGTCACACTCACTAAAATTCAAATGTCCTACTTTGGCAGTACTGCTGATATCATTCACTGTGAAATACACCTTTGGGGGAGGGGCACTCCAGTAATCCCCATGGTGTATCCTATAACAGCATCATGCTGTGGTGTGATATTGACCTCTAGTAGGGATTATATCCCTGCACATGGCAGTTGTCAATGTTTTGTGTGTGTTTCTTTGTTTGTGTAGGGAGCAATGCATTTTAGGCTAGTCATACTCACTACAATTCAAATACCATACTTTGGCAATCCTGCTGATGTCATTCACTGTGAAATACACCTTTGGGGAAAGGGCACTCCAGTAATCCCCATGCTGCGTCCTATTAAAGCATCATGCTGTAGTGTGATATAGACCTCTGGTAGGGGTTCTGTCCCACACATGGCAGTTGTGGATGTTCTCTATGTGTTTCTATGTTTGTGTAGGGATCAATGCATTTTAGGCTAGTCACACTCACTACAATTCAAATGTCCTACTTTGGCATTCCTGCTGATGTCACTCACTGTGAAATACACCTTTGGGGAAGGAGAACTCCAGTAATCTCTGTGGCACGTCCTATAATGGCATAGTGCTATACTGTAATATACTAGTTAGGTAGGAGTTCTAATCCAAGACATAACAGGTGTGTGTCTGTGTTTGTTATTCGTATCCTGTGTGGCAGTGGCTGTGAGTGTGTAACAACTGGACTCAATGTGGAGTGGGTTTTGCAAACTTCTTATATGGTTGGCCACATATATCACAATGTCCACCATACAGGGATAACGGATATGAAATAGCCAAGAGGCTGGGGTGCAAGTCCATACCCCTAAATGTGACATCAATGCCAGCTGAACAATGTTAGCAACCCTTGTATTACCCAGGGTACACTCTTAACCCATGTCTCATACACACACACACACTTGCCTAGGCAACAGCCGAACAGCCGCTATGTTAGTAGTACCCTGCATATTGCCCACTGATTGTAGCCATGGTGTGATTGCAGTGGGCTACAGAGGGCATGGCACCCTGTCCATCAGTCCAATAGGCATGTACATGTTGACAGTGCACCTCCCCCATGTTCCCCACTGGACACCTGCAACACCTGTGGTGCCATCAAATGTGACCCACAAAGGACATAACATGCCTGAAACACAAGCCCTGTATGAACAGATGCCACTGACACCAGGGAATACCAGTATCATGCTATCAATGCAGGTGCAGGGTCAACCTGCTGTCCATGAACAGTTCCCGCCACATGAGGCCAGGACTGGTGCATCTGCTTATAATGAGCTGTGTACACAACATGGGCCAGACACCCCAGGTACAGTTCCAAATGTCATTGTACATGCATGTGGGAGGTGTTCACATCCCAGACACTGACCATATCATGGACAAAGGAAGACATACATGGCAAGCAATGCACAGCATTGACCACATGCAATAGTCACCCAGGTGACTGGATGGTGAATACAATACCCACTTGTGTGGGCAACTCCAGACACCATACCCCTGAGCCACAATGCAGACCATTGTCATGTGGCCTGATGCCAAGGTATACCCATTACCTAGCCTTGTATAGCCTTCTGGCACCATCAACCACAGCACACCTGTGAAGCAGTGTACACATGCATGTCAGTACTGGCACCCGTGCCTGTGTGTGTGGTGTATGATGCGTATGACCACATTCGCACTCACTACAACCCCCATTGGCATACTGAAGCATGCTGTCTGATGTCAGACACCTTCACATACCCTTTGCACATATAACCTCTGTATGACCCCCTGTGTTGTTTGTGATAACTGCATAGTACTGCATTGTGGCAATCCCACTAGTGATGAGTTGTATTCCTGGCCATGCCAAGTGTGGTAATGTGTATGTGTCCCTGTGAGAGTGTGGTTATGTTGACTCTGACACCTGTTCATGCAGGCAGGCACATGTACTAAATCTACCACATAGCTACCATATCCCAGTTGCAGATGTCAGTCACCATCACATATACGTTCTGAGGGCTCCCCAGCATGTAACCTATGTGGCACATCCAATAATTGCAGGAACATGTGCTAGCACTACATAGTCATCTGGGGTTTCATACCCTGTACTGGCAGGTGTGTGACACAAACATGTGTACTCTCCCACCCCTCCCTGTCTTTTCTGTGCCTCTGTCTGCCTCTCTTACTCCCTCTCTGGTGGATGTGGAGACTTACACCTGCTTTGCTTAGGCAGCAGCATGTGTATTTTAAGTGATGCTCAGGATCAGCTGATGGTCTCTGCATGAATTGCAGCCCTCCTCTAGCTGATTGCATGTGGAACAGCTGTGGTAACATTCCCATAGCCAATTGCATGGAAACATACACCAATATCTAGGAACATCATGTTGGTGTTGGGCCTTTCATTCACTGTGAGCAGGAACTCAATCTGTTGCTTGGCAAACAGCATCTCAGATGGATTGGAGTTTACCTGTAACAACATGCACCGTGGAAACAGGCCAACACACAGGAGGGGGGTGTGCCTGACCTGACTACAGACTGTAAGTGCTGCCATACTGCATTTGGAGTAATGTTGGTTTAACAGGGTGTGTGTGGTTATGACTGTCCTACATGTTTACATACCTGCCATGTCAGTGCTATGTTTATGAGGGAACACCCATCTGTAGCACTATCTGAAGACTGGCCAGTGTGCGGTGCCTTTTGTTTCAGGTGTTACCCACAGAGCACCTATCTGTGAACTGCAGAAGGTAGTGTGAGGATTGCAGTCTGTAGATGGTGACAGCCATGAGAGTTACTGACTTCATATCCCTCATAGGACATATGGTGCAACAAAACCTGTTACAACAGTAAATGCATGAGGTTATCACAGCAACATGTCAATACTGGCCCTGTGTATGAGCCTCCAGCCACAACCCTGACAACCTTTGTACATATGTCATGCAGTTAGGGGTGCATATGTACTGTATACCATAATTAATGACATCATATCTGATAACAAGCTAGTGAAATATAAGACTGCTACACATGTAATGTATAGTAGGGGTTATAGTTGATTACATAACCTGGACATTCTGAGGATGTGTGTACAGTACTGAGGTCTGTGTACTTATGGTGATTGTCGGCAGTGTGTGTACCTTGGCTTGTTTACAGACTGTGGTAGATGTCATTGTTCTAGGTCCTGTTCTATTTAATGTCACATGCTGCTCCACTGTATGTTACCCTGTGAGCTTACATGTTTGTAGTGTCATACACACACATGTCCCATACCACAGACAGGCAGAGGACCACACTGTGTAGTGGCCCAGTATATGTAGGGTGAGTGTGTGTGTAGCACATATGAGGTTGGTGTTGAACAGATAGTCCATATACTGTAATAATATGCTAGTATGCCATATGTAGCTGTGGCTGTGTTCACATTGGTTGTGGTGATGCATGTACACACAGGTGTATGTTACTCTGTGCTGTGGCATGCCTGTAGAGCTTGCTGTTTATGTACAGGTAAATGTGCATTCCCCCATAGGAAATGTAAGCCAGTGTTGAGCCAGTCTGTCTGTAGCCTGCACAGTGCTATGTTACATGCCTAGCAGCTTAGTGTACTTACCCAGTGAGATGTAATGTCCAGTAACTTGCCAGATGTACTGCTGCCGGGCCATCATAACAGTCATGTATGTCAGACATGGCAGTGGGATGATGTACAGATGTATGTCAATCTCTAGTGGGTGGTATGTGGCCATGGCACCCCCCTTACCAGTGGTTATTATGTGGCAGGACAGACAGGTATTTGTGAATACATAACCTATGTGGGCAAATGTATGCCAGTAGTTACGCGTTATACCCATCTACATGGCTGTTAGCATCCACATTGTCAGGATTGGTCCACATGTCTTGCACTAAGGGATTATGTGTATACCTCTGGACTGTCCAGAGTGTGTCAGACTGTCCACATATATTGGCCATTATCTCTGCTGTAGTCCACAGGAACATTACTTGCTAGCAGTGGTACTGTACTATGATGTTCTTAGGATCTCTGTCAGTAGCCAGTGGCGCACATGTTATAAGCAGATGTGGCCTCCCACACACACCATATCTGTGAAGACAATCCCTATGCCAGTAGCAATACTGTGCAGGTATACCTGCTATACATACCTGACATCTCCTTGCACTATGAAGTTGGGTCTACAGGGGCTGAGGTAGGGTTACACTCCATGTTCAGGACATATGGTGATGAGATATATACATATACTTATCCAGATATCTATATATATACATACAGTTATACATATCGACATACATAGATGGATATGTATATGGACATCGATATACAAATAAACACCCAGATATATATACATATACAGAGCTATATATGTCTACACATATACAGACAGAGATACATATGCCCATACACATATGGATATCTACATGTATTTTGACAGTAGTAGGTATATCAGAATAGATAGGTAGGCACATATAGTTATTGATATCTATATATATATATATATATATATATATATACCAACATAACTAGGCATATCTGTACACATAGGATGTGCATACATATAAATATTTATATGTATATAGATATATATATATATATATATATATATATATATCTATATCTCTCTCTCTCTCTCTCTATATATATATATATATATATATATATATATATATATATATATATATACATATACTTTCAGAATTCTGTAGTGCTCCCATATACTGCATATATTAGATATGTGTATACATACACATACGTATATGTATATAAATATATATATATATATATATATATATATATATATATATATTTATATACATATACGTATATCTATGTATACACATATCTAATATATGCAGTATATGGGAGCACTACAGAATTCTGAAAGCCCAAAGACCTGAAGACCATCAGGGGTGAGCTGCTTTAAGGTATATGGATGCACATTATCATACAATCTACCTTGGTTAAATGCAGGCCCACTGCCACCTGCCATACAGACTGTTCTGTTTGTCAGTCTGCTTGTGATGGTGTCAGTTGTGCCTTGTCATGTAACAGTTACATCCCATTGTGTCAGCTGAGGTCTTTACCCCCTAGGGGTAAACTTTACAATAAGAGGAGAAAGCTATTACATGATAGAACAAAATCCATAAAAGGGAAGTCACCCCTGATCATTATTAGTAAAAAATTACGAGCACTCATAAAATCAACTAAGGCCAATTTTGAGAGAAAAATTGCCATGGATTCAAAGGACAATCATAAGGCCTTTTTCAGCTATGTTAGGAACCTGGGTGGAAACTCACAGATATGCTCAGAATTAGTCCAAAATGATACAAAAATCACTGAACCCACAGACATTGCCAACATACTGGCAGACAGGTTCAGTGCAAACTCACCCCCTCTCCCCCCTTAAAGGAGAGATAACTATCCCAGCCGAGTGTAGCCTCCCGGACATCTCAAATGCGCAGGTGAAAGCTGCTCTCTAAAGCTAAAAACACAGCATCAATGGGACTGGATGGTGTCCCCGGCTGTGTGCTACGAGCTAAATGAGGAATTAAACCGCACATAAGGCAGCTGTTTAATCTCAGCCTTACCACAGGATACGTGCCCAAGGAGTGGCGTGACGGCAACTGTGGTCCCACTCCACAAAGGTGGCCTCTACGGACCCTGGTAATTACCGCCCATAAGCTTAACAAGTCTAGTCTGCAAAGCTATGGAGAGGATCATAATGGAGCTCATAAACAAAGATATAGGGACTTGCAGACATTGGACCCGACCCAGTTTGGCTTTGTCAAGGGAAGATCATGCCTTTTGAACTTGGTCGACTTCTTGAAATAGTCACCAAGGCCATTGATGAGGAAAGGCAGTCCATACAGCCTACCTTGACCTTGCAAAGCTTTACACAATACCCCACTGGTATTGTAGAAAAACTTACCAGCTTAAATGTAAACCCATATGTCACAAGATGGGTTGCAAACTG
Source organism: Protopterus annectens (assembly GCF_019279795.1). Lineage (NCBI taxonomy): Eukaryota > Metazoa > Chordata > Ceratodontiformes > Protopteridae > Protopterus > Protopterus annectens. The sequence goes on from NC_056731.1 coordinate 1,373,386,988, forward strand.
GCTTAAGGACAGAACCCACAGGGTTAGAGTTGCTGGCGCTGTGTCAGACTCCAAGCCGGTCACAAGTGGTGTCCCACAGGGCTCGGTCCTTGGCCCCTATTGTTTGGCATCTACTTCTCAGAAGTACAGGCCAACATGGGAGGACTTTGGCTGACAAAGTTTGCAGATGACTGCAAACTGGGCGCCATAGTGGAAAGTGCATCGGACACTGATATCCTTCAGAAGGGACTCACGGAAACAGATAGCTGGTGCCAGAGCCATGGCCTGAAGTTAAACGCCAAAATGTATAGTCATACCCTTCGAAAAACAAGGTAACCCCAAGCTACCATATAGGTGGCAATCCACTAAGCACAGAAGAGGTTATCAGGGACCTGGGGACCCAGGTTGACAGTGGCCTTTCTTTTGACACTCACATTGCTAAAGTGGTTAGAAAGACCTTCTACATTGCCCACCTGATCATGAAGGGATTCACATCCAGATCTAGTGAGGTCATTGTTCCCTGTACTCTTCACTTATCAGACCAATGATCGAGTACAATGCCCCATTCGGGATGTATCTCACCCGACACCTGCAGCAATTGGAGAGACCCCAAAGTTCCTCACCAAAAGGATAAAGGGACTCCAAAATCTGTCATATGCTGCCAGATTGAAGAAACTCCAGCTCTATTCAGTCGCATACCATCTGCTCAGAGGTGACATGTGCCTGACATACAAGGCCATGTCCAACCCGGAATTAATGGACATGCTCCACCTCAAAAATCCAAATCCACCAAAACCACTAGAGCAAGCGACTTAAACCTTAGCACGGATATAAATAGGACGTGCTGGAGGGATAGATTTATCACTCAGAGACTCCCTATGCTGTGGAATAAAATCCCGGTCCATGTGAGGCAGAGCACCTCGCTGACTCTGTTCAAGAGAAATCTAGACCTGTGGATGGGAGATCGTAGGTTTACCCCGGGAATCATCTCTGGGTCACTGCTGGACAGAGGCACAACAAACTAATGGGCACAGTATTTTTTCATATAAGGGGTGGCGTAAGCCACAATAATTTGGGCTAGGCTTATAAATGCCTTAGGGCAGATAGCCTAGTATAAACCTATGAACCTATGAACCTATAAGGGATTGTCTACAGAGTGTAGATATAGGCTGCTGAACTATACAGTTGCATTACTTACCGTTGAGTGTTTGGTATCCTGAGGGCCAGTCTGTCTTTATTATTGTACTACTTGATGCCCTTGGCCTGGACAGCAACATTTGTTAACCTTTCCAGACTACTGTATTAGTATTACTGTTTCACAGTAGCATTACTCAGGCTATACGGATGTTTATGTCTAAACAGCTATATGACATGGCATATACAACTGTAATAGTACACAAATAAAATGTTCCCATTTATGCACACTTGCGTGTGCTGTTATATCCTTTGATATCTCTGTGGGAATATGTTGCAGGCAATGAATGTCATTTCTGTAGGTGGCTCCTACAGTCTCCAGGTGGTAAGGTGGTAACTGTAGGAATAGTGGCTGTTCCATATTGTGTGCACATAGTACATATGTAACCTACTGTACATATCTCTGTGTGTGTGTGTGTGTGTGTGTGTATGCGTAGTTACATATCTCTCTCTCTCTCTCTATATATATATATATATATATATATATATATAAATATATATGTGTATATATGTATATATATATATATATATTATATATAAATATATATATATATATATATATATATATATATATATGTATGTGTGTGTGTGTGTGTGTGTGTGTGTGTGTGTGTGTGTGTGTGTATCTGTATCTGCATATATGTGTCTGTGTATATGTATCCTGGGGATGCCCATGTCATGTCAGGTCCTGGTTATGAGATCTGCAACACTGGTAGTGTATTGCAGGGTGGACGTGTTTGGCTGTAGGAGGGGTATACCTATTTGTACAAGACGTTTATTGTTTGGGGCCTCTCAACCCCATTAACGGTGCATGTGGACATTTATGTCTTAGTTATTTTCCCATTGTTATCTACAGATGTATGTCCATATATAACTATATATATATATATATATATATATATATATATATATATATATATATATATATATACATATATATACACATATGTACACTACATAGATATATATCTGTTTACATATATGTAACTTGCTGTGTATATTTAGATATATAGGTGTAGACATATATATCTATAGATGTAGGCATTTCCATGTATATATGTTCATATATATTTCTATATATGTATATATATATATATATATATATATATATATATTTTATTTGTTGAGATATTAATATATTTACACACATACACATATATCTAAATGTTGGAATACATTCTCTGTACTGTTGAATGACTGGGCTGGATATGTTTTTGAAAACATCAGGGTTATGTTTATCTGACATGGCTTAGTGGTACATCACTGTGGCTACAGAGTACAGGGTCCTTGGTTAGAGCCTTGCAGATTCTGTTGCTGGGCAGAACACGGGTTGTTGGATACAGAGTGATTAAGGCACTTTAAACAGTTGTAAGCATGTTTGCGAGGTGGTAAGCACTGCTAACTTCTGGTTACAGTTTCTCATACTCAGTTAGCTTCTAAATTGCTTAACCTGTGTAGGCATAGCTTACCCCTGTGCAAACAGGCTTAAACCCACTTACTGCTGCTTAAAAGTGCTTACTCCCGCTTACCCCTGCACTAATTTCTTTAAAAGAAAAGAAATAGGAGTTGATAGGAAAGTGGTAAAAAAAGGAACACAAACAGGGAAAGACAGTAGGGAAAATAGCCAGGGATGTGCAGAAAGAGTGTAGGGAAGGTCCATAGCTTCCCATTTCTTCTACGGCAACAGCTGTGCATATACACTGAATTTGGAGGTTGACTGGGACACTCAAACCCCTGGGAGGGGGTGAGGACAACAATAATACATTGTGATGCCAATTAGACCAGATTTCATGTGTCCAGTGGACACATGTGCGAAATGGACAGCTATGTAAGGAGTGAGATTTTTTTGTGGGAACGGATTGCACTTTTTTTTTCAGGTGAGAGTGGGATGTTGGGGTGGGGTAGTAGGTATATTTGGGGAGGTAGGTTGGGTAGGTTAACTGACAAGACAAGAGGCATACAGTGGTGGTATATGACACATATGGGGGGTAAACACCTTGACGGGGAGGGTTGTTTGGAAATTGGAAGCCCACAAGCCCCCTAGTGGAAACAGTGGGACTGAGGTACCCACCCATGGGCAGTCAAAACTGCACCTTTACAGCCCCAAAGGTGGCTGTGCTGGGGGCTGAGTCGCAGAGCCAGGCTGACTCTCTAATCATGACATGTGGCCCTCAAGCTGGTGTAGAAAACCACCAAAATGCTGGTTGATCACTCTATGCACCACGACCCCAACCTGGCGAAGGATGACAGGTGCCTGCCCGTGCCCACTCCCGGGGGAGCAAGCCCCATCCCCTGAGGTGGTTCCACCCGAAGGTGGTGCAGGACCAACGGACAGGGAGGTCCCGGGTTGAGCACCAGACATGCTGGTGCCCGATGCCATGGCCAGCTGAGGTGGGACAGGTGGGTCCGCTGGGACCGGCCTTTCCAAACATGCTATAGTGTTTAGATTTCATCATCATATGTGGGTTAGTAATAGTCAACACATTCCAAGGTTAGGTATAACAGCATGCATAGATATTCCCATTAACCCAGGCACCAGATACAGAATAGTTGCATAGCAAACAGAACACATGCATACATGGGACCACAGTGGTAATAAGAACAGCATGCAGGTATATTGATGGCACCATGCCACCAATGTTGGGATAATTCAATATAGCACATGCATGGGACCATTAAAATATTTATCAAACAATTGGACATTATCAGAACATAGGTGTCAGTACATACCAGTTGGGGTGGGTATGTTGATTATTGTTGGAGATATGGTGGAGGGGAGAAAGATGTCAATTAACACCTACTATATTCCTGTAGTCCACATTACTTTCCTAGTCAGTGCTGTTATCTGTACCTTACAAGTCTTACTACACTACCCTATAGCCTTAGTTTGGACAGTGATATGGCTGTAGTCATCGTTACACATGAACCGTTTTTTCCTGCAGCATACCTCTTACCTGGTATACCTGGTGGAGGGAATGTTTGTTAACACTAACTGACTGTTTCTACACATACTCCTAGATTATGGGTTGACGTTGTGCACATAACTATCCAACTCTTTATGCACAGACACTGGCCATATGTTGACCACATGCTGGTGTGCTGGGACATATCTAGAATATTGCCCTCTTCTTCCACCTTTAGTGACCTGACAAACACATATACATGCTTTCTTACACAGTTATGTTATGTAGCACAATGTGGGTGACACTGACCAGTGATACTTTATTATTCAGAGAAACTGCAACACTCACAATTCCCTACAATACCAGTGTGAACAGTACCTGTACATGTTATAATGGTCTGTATTTCTCAGCACAGTGTTTGTAACCGACGTACCTGTGGGAGTAATGCTTGTTAGCACTACCTGACTGTTGCCACACAAAGTTCCAGATTACATATTAGTATTATGCACATACATCTCACTCTGTTACTGTACACACTCTGGTCACAGCTTGACAACATGGGAGTGTAGATAGGACATACTTGAAATATTATTCTCCTAACAGTTTCAGGGGGTGCTACAGTGACAGGTGTGTTCTCTTAGATGTTCGACAATCACTTGTATTCCCTGTTTGCTGGCTAAACATCTGAGATCATCCCACAGACTTGCCAGGGGGACAGGGGAACAGGCAGCAGATATGGGCACATATACTGGACATTCTGGCCTCAACTGTACAGTTGTGGGGTATGATTCTGTATGCAGCCTTATTCCACTCCCAGGATTCAGACCATGGCTGTGTCTGCTACAACTTAAACACTGTCCATCACAGTTGTGTCTGCTATATAGGTATTGCTGTATATCTCCTATCTGCTTTCTGTCTTATTAATCCCCTGTGCTTTTGCATTCTGACCTTGTATTACAAAACTGTTATACAGATTTCTTAGACAGTTATATGTTGTAGGACAGTGTGGGTGACAGTGATGTGTAATACCTCATTATTCAGAGCAACTGCATGTCATTCTTGTATTTCTGGGCACAGTGTTGGTATCTGACAGACCTGTGGGAGGAATGTTTATTAGCACTACCTGAATGTTCCCACACACAGTACCAGATTCCACATTACTATTATGCACATACATATCAGTCTGTTACTGTACACACTCTGACCACAGCGTGACAAGTTGGGGTGTAAATGGGACATATGTGGCTTCTTAGTCACATAAGGTATTGGGGAGTTGCTAGTGTGCCAGATTTGTTCTCATAGCTGTGTGTCAATTAGTTGTATTTCCTGTTCGCTGCCTATATGTCTGGGATCATCCCACTGATTTCCCAGGGGGACAGGTTGATAGGCAACAGATATGGGCCACTTTAATAGACATTCTGGACATATCTGCACAGCTGTGGGGTATGATTCTGTATGCAGACTACTACCACTGGCAGGATTCATACCGTGGCTGTGTGTGCTAAAAACACTACATTTTACATCTCAGTTGCATGAGTTATTTGGTTTATGTTGTTTGCATTCTCCCTGTTTACTGTCTATCTGTCTCTCAGTTGTACTAAATGGCCTCTGGGGATTACACCTGTCATATACAGGCATTCCTACACATTCAGTTTATGGTACACGGTGTGGGTAACAGTGCTTAATGCAACAGTACTATTACATGATTGCAAATCTACATTACTGTATGATATGAGAATATACACATGCAGTCCAGCAGTTAGACCTGTTTTGTCAGGCTATTACACTTTTATTGACATACAAATAATATGAGACTCTTCCTGCCATATTCTCTAGTATATACAGTATTTGCCTTGAACAATACAGGTTTTATACAGGCAATTAATTTACTACTACTTTTATTTTTATTTCCTATGACAGTAAATGAATGAGTATTACTGACCTGCCTCATGTCGCCACCTTGCCAAGCAACTGATGTGAGCCTCCTGGTTTGCAGCCCGCTCCATTGAGGCTGTGGGGGACATAAGAGGAATATTTAGCCATACCTATCCATGATATACTTGAGCTAGCAATTATTACACACATATTGGGGTGATACTTGCACATGGCTAGAACATCCCCTGCCACTCTAGCCTCTTGGAGCCACTCCTCCAAGAGGTCCCCCTTACACCGCTTCAGGTCGGCATAGTGGTGCCTTACCTGGTCACCAGTTCAGGATATGCCAGTGGCACTGGTAAGGTCGAGGGCGAGATGGTCCCAGGCTTCCACCTTATATTGGAAGAACTGGTACTGACCCTGCAGCAGTCTCTGATCATGGTCTTTGACAAGGAGTCCTGCCATGACCATGGACTCTTGGATGCACCAGCGCTGCACCTGAAAGCGCACACCTTCTCCCCTTACTGCCATAGTGCCTGCAAGGGAAAGCTACAACCAGTTATGAGATGTATTCCCGCCTCTTGGGTTTAAGTAGGGCTGATTTCTTGCATTTTTCCATGTTTGGTCTGTTTTGAAAAGGCTAAGCTATGGGTAAACTGCTTAACTAAGGCTGGCATTGTTTAAAGGGGTATACCACTGTTAGCTGGTCTACACATTGCTTACACCTCCTATGCTGGCCTGTGCGATGCGTAGCATTGCTTACATTAGACTTCGCATTATATTTCCTTTTTGGCATTGATTTCTTATTCATTACATCATATATAGATATATATATATATATATATATATATATATATATATATATATCTATATGTGTGTATATATATATATATATATATATATATATATATATATATATATATATATATATATATATATATATATATACACATATATACATATATGTATGCCTGGTATACATGATTAATGTGTACGTACACTCTATGGGGTCCTTGTGTTTTACTGGGGACTTCAACACTTTATTACAATTACACCTCACTTCTGGGCTTACTGCTGTACTCCATTTCACATATTTATGTTATCTAGTGGGTTATGGAACATATGACTATATACTGATTCCTGTCACAGGTTCAGTTTGGTTTTACTATGGTGAGGACTTGTTTGCTGATACCTCATTCTTCTGTACTTCTGTGATGGCTTGGTGGTTAACTACTGTGACTATGGTGTATAGGGTCCTGGGTTTGAGAGTGATTAAGGCACTTTTGAGCAGTTGTAAGTGGGTTTGTGCGATGGTAAGCACTGCTAACCTGCCGTTACATCTGCTTACAGAGAGTTAGCTTTAGAATTGCTTAACCAGTGTAGACATTGCTTACCGCCACACAAACTGGCTTAAGCCCACTTACTAGTTCTTAAATATGCTTACTACTGTTTATTTGTACTTAAACCTGCTTACTAGTGCCTTATTCATTATGACACTGACACCTCACATGTGCATTTGCTGCAATACTCCAGTTCATGAAAATATGTTATTTAGTGGGATATGCAACATAAATATTACTCATAACGTGCTTTGCCATGGAAAATGGAATCTGTTGCAGTGGGGCTCTAATCGGGAATGCCTGCTCATAAGGTGAATGATCTGCCCAGTACACTATTGCTATGTTGCTTCATTTGCATATATCTTCTTTATTATCTTCTTCAGCCATTTAAGCTGCATTATTAAGCGATGGACACACACCTACAGTTAGCTTTAATCAGAATTTAAAAAAAAATAAAGGGTTTCTTCATTTTATTTATATATACTGTTGCTGTTGTACATGAGGGGGACTGTTGGTGGGGATATGCGGTCCCACTCATTTCATACCCCTTTCTGCTGTTCTTCATTGCGGGGACATGTATATTCTGAGAGCTCTGATCTCAAACACGCACCCTGCACTCTTACACGCTCCATGTAAGCTTATGAGCTCAGGCAGCGTGCCTCATTACTATGCATGGCACGCTGCCATCCTGCTCCTAAACGGCCACCTCTGTGCAGGACTAAGCTAGTTCTGCACAGAGGAATAGTAAATCCGGGGGTAAGTGTACACATAGTGTACACTTTGTGTAACCTTTGCGAGTCCTGCCTATGTCTTTATCAATTTAAAGAAATAAGTAACTTATCAGCCATATAAACAGCAGTACATCATGTGACAGCATGCTATGACTTACATCTTCATGTTTTCAAAAAAGAAAGAAAAACAAAACTTGTTCCAGTACAAAATTTTAATTCCCCTCCAGTGCACATTCACTTGCTTCACCATACAATGAAAGGACATTATATCATGAATTCTTAAATTGATCTGAATAAATATATAAAATGAGTCTCACACAAACATGATAGCTTCAACATGCTACTGTATTTACACAAGCCTATTAACAGTTGCAGCCATATTCACCAACTTTATACCTTGTGACAAGAATAAAGAGTTGACCAAGAAGTTTCCAAGGCTGGACTGTCAAAATGATAGCCATTGTTCAACTGCATAATCACTGACTACAAGGATACAAAATGAAAGCAAATAAATGCCCATTGTTCTTTTAATACTTTTAATGGGCTAACAAGCTTTAAATATAAACTAATAAGCTGATTAATTCATTTTTCAATCAAATAATTACATAATACACTTAAAATAATATATGTACCATCACAGTTAATAGTGCTCCTAAAAGACTTCACAGGTGTGCAGTCTCCTTAAAAAATGGTAAACACAACTTTTCTTATGGCATTGTTAATATGAAAACATATAAGCTTTTTTGATTGATCATGCAAAGCTGACAGGCCTACATGACCATTAAAATGTGCCAGGCCCCAGGTATTATACCACTGATTACAGAAATGTTAGATTAAGTGTAATTGTTCAGCTATGAATGACTGACAGAAAGATCCCCAAAACACAGACTGCTCAGTCACAAACTATTAAATAACATCTCTCCTAAACAAAATTCAAAGCATTGTTTTTCTAAAAGGGGCTGCCCTGCAACCTACACAATGTAGACTTGTATAGCTGCACAGTGGTCTTTGCCTCCTCACGCCTTATTTAAATATATTATTTTTAGCCATAATGTTCATTGGAAGGAGAAATACCCAAATTGAGTTAATACACTTTATGCCAAAAATGCAGTCTTACTCTTAAGATATAATGATAGCAAATGTGTTGAAGAGGGCAAATATATCTTTTGATTTGGATTTGGAAGCCAGTCAGACTGAGATAGTCTATGTACAAGTAGTTGATAACTATTTATGTCATGTAACTTATTTTTAGATTTATTGTTACTGTGTGTTTTGAGGGCAGATAGATTTAATGTCTGAGGAATTAATACTTATATGGAGACAGTTTTAAGCTGAGGAAAAGGTACTTCTTTGCCATTTGCTGCTCCAGACCTAAGTGTTGAAAAATAGTTTAACTCTTTGTCATATAGCAGATCATTGTTGCATTCCAGTATGTAGCTAGTTAATGCAATGAGTAATTTTTAAGGAATGAGCTGTACCATAAACTGCAATATTTCTAGCTTTTCCAGGCAAATCCTCTGCACGTTTTAATATTCCTAGCTGCATGGATTTGCTTGAGTTTGCTGCTGGAGAACACATGCTGAAGGTAAATTTCCTCATCCAGGAAAAACATTTGCACAATTAATTTGCTGGTCCACAAGTATGATAGCTGGGAATTTTGATGTACTCTAATTGCTAGGTTAGCAGTATAAAGGATGTTTTTATGAACAGTGATCAGTGATTTTCATAGTCAACTAGGCAATTAAATGGGAACAGCAGCAGAGACAAAATACATGAATTGGTAGACCACCTGAATAAACACCTGATCCTTAGCTCATTCATTAGTTAGAGACAGATATATGTAAATATTTCCTGGGATGCTTGCAGTGTACTGTTTCAAATATTTGTGAAAGGGAAAAGAGAAGATAGATGGGATGCTGTTTAGTACAACAGATAAAAACATTGCCTTTAGGATTAGGAATATTCCACAACAAACTAATAGTTTAATGGTCTTTGTCAACAAATTTGCAACAAAGTCAGTTTTATGCAATCAGTGACAGCAGAAGTGAAACATAAGTACTCACATTATGTAGGGTTTGATGTAACCACTTTCGTTTGACCTTAATGAATAAGGGATATGTGGACAGATGTAAAATTAAGTTCAGGTATTGGAGATGTGAGAGAAGAGGATAGGGATGGAAATTCAGTGGAACCTCATGGAAGACTCTAGCCAGTTATAGAGACAAAGGAGAGTTTAGGTGAAGGATGTTACAGAAGTGATATAACAGCTGTCGTGTCTCCAGGCAGGTCAGCTGACATCAATTTTCCAGGTTGCATTACAAAAAGAGGTTACATGTTTTTTAATTAGAAAACTTTGTTTATCCTGTTTTCTCATGTACATTATTTGCAAAGATTCTTAACATATACGACTTCAGTGAATTTTTATTTAATTCATGATGTATCTATCCCTGTATATAATTTTTTGTCTGAGTTCTGCATTGCTGCCCTTGTGATCTTCTCTCATCCTTATATTACTTTTGGAAAATAATTCCTTATTTTGTCTTCTTTTATTTTCCATGTAGCATGCATTTGACTTAACTGCTTTTTTGAAGGGTGACTCATGAACATTGAACTGGTTAACTTAATTGTAAAAATTCATGCAGTATGCAAACTTAATACTAAAGAATTAAACCTGAGGCTACAAAATGGTGCTTATAGTTATCATCTTCTGTGGTATAATGGCACCCATCTCTAGGGAACAGTAAAGTAAATAAACAAATCAGGAAATGGAGCAGTTTAGGTTTACTCTATTCAAATGATGTGCAGTGTATGTTCTCAAATGGACAAGGCATCAAATTTAATGGCAGGATACTTAACCCAACAATGATACTTCAAAGCCTACATTTAGGCATACATTTTAAAAAGGAGCAGATTAAATTTTTTTTCATGATTAACCAATTAATTCAATGCAAATGACTGCAATAACAAAGAAACAATCACGTCAACAGTAATCAAATAAACAAGCAATTCCACTAATGTAAAAATATGAACAAAATTGCATGACAGCAAACCCACAGCAGCATAACATGAGTGACTTCTGCTCCCCTATGTCTCCTGTTTAAACACATCATGGAAAAGGGTCAAAACTAGGCAAACAAAAAGGGTTCCTATTCCCTTTCTGCAACAATATCAAAATGTAGTAAAAACAATAATCAGCAGAAACAATGAAAAATAAAAAATTAAACTTTATAAATTACTTTAAACTGGGCAGGACTTAATTATTGTTTCTCTGTGTTTCTACACTGACAGTGCAGTATTTAGTGAGAGGCTGCACACAAACCCTGAGCTCATGATTTTTGCTGCTGGCTGAACAGAAGGCCTGTTGAATTTTTAAGTACTGGAACTTCTGATTACCATTAATACAAACTGGATCTTTGCAACATTTACTATTGCTTTTACACTGAGATTTATAGAAGGCACTGACATAATAACTTTATATGACTTAAGGATTACTTTATTTCGGTTATAACTGGTAGTAGAGAGCAAACATATTGTTTGTCTAGTTTATATGAAATGATAATAGCCATTTTGTCCAAACTAAATGATAATTTTAGAAATTTATGAATCAAATAGAACACCATAACATTGACTTAGATAATAAAACATTAAAATAATTATTTGGAGATACTGAACTACAAGTGTGAATGGGAGGATATATAATTACTCCAAGAATATGATGTCTTGGAGTATTACCCCTACTACAAAGTACAGTGATCTTGCTAGTATATAGCAATATAGCAAAGGTGTGGGGGGGCATAGCCCCCAATATTAAGGGTTGCATAGGAGCACCCCACACACAGAAATGCTTGAAATGTATAACAATGGGCTTAAGAATGTTGTATTTTTCATTTAGAACTGCAATTTATTTTTTAGAGAGTTAAAACTCGCACTACTGCATCTTCCATCTCTGACAGGCAGCCTGCATCCTATGCAGCTGGAGCATATATTCAGCAATTTCAAATAAACAAATAAAAACAGACGAAAGGAAAAGCAATCTGAATGTTCCTATCATTAGTATGTTTGACAGCTATTCTTTAACTACAAGGTTTATCATTCTTATATGTGTGATGAAAGGCACAGTCAGTATGACTCATGCAATATAACCATAAGGTCTCTTAGGTTCATAGGTTCATAGGTTCATACTAGGCTATCTGCCCAAGGGCATTTATAAGCCTAGCCCATTGTTTTGTGGCTTACGCCACCCCTTTAGTATGGGGAACTATACCCATTATTTTGCTGTGCCTCTGTCGAGCAGTGACACTGAGGTAATTCCTGGGGTATATCTGCGATCTCCCATCCATTGGTCAAGATTTCTCTTGAACAAGGCCAGCGAGGTGCTCTGCCTCACATGTACCGGGATTTTGTTCCACAGCATAGAGAGTCTTTGGGTGATGAATCTATCCCTCCAGCACGTCCTATTAATAGCCGTGTCGAGGTTTAAGTCTCCCGCCCTTGTGGCTCTGATGGATCTAGATTTTTTGAGGTGAAGCATATTCATCAAATCTGGGTTTGACATGGCCTTGTATGTTAGGCAAAGGTCACCTCTGAGCAAGCGGTAAGCGGCTGAATAGAGCTGGAGTTCTTTCAGTCGGGCAGCATAGGACAGATTTTGAGACCCTTTATCCTTTTGGTGAGGAACTTTGTGGCCTCTCTAGCTGCTGCAAGTGTCGGGTCAGATACATTCCGAATGGGGCATTGTACTCAATCATTGGTCTGATGAGTGATGAGTAAAGGGAGACTATGACCTCCCTTGATCTAGATGAGAATCCCTTCATGATAAGGTGGGCAATGTAGAAGGACTTCCTAACTACTTTAGCTACATGGGTGTCGAATGACAGACTACTATCAACCTGGGTCCCCAGGTCCCTGATAACTTCTTCTGTGCTCAGTGGATTGCCACCTATTTGGTAGCTAGGGGTAACCTTGTTTTTCCCGAAGGGTATGACTATGCATTTTTGGCATTTAACTTTAGGCCGTGGCTCTGGCACCAGTTATCCGTTTCTGTGAGACCCTTCTGAAGGATATCTGTGTCAGATGTGTTTTCTACTATGGCCCAGTTTGCAGTCATCTGCAAACTTTGTCAGCCATAACCCTCCTGTGTTTGCTTGTACTTGGAAAAGTAGATGCCAAACAAGAGTGGGCCCAGGACTGAGCCCTGTGGGACACCACTTGTGACAGGCTTTGAGTCTGACATGGCGCCAGCAACTCTGACCCTGTGGGTTCTGTCACTCAGCCAGTTTGCAACCCATCTTGTGATGTATGGGTTAACATTTAAGCTGATGAGTTTTCAATGATACCCGAGTGGGGTATTGTATCGAAGGCCTTAGCCAGATCGAGGTAGGCTGTATGGACTGCCTTTCCCTCATCAATGGCTTTGGTGACTGTTTGAAAAAGTCAACCAAGTTTAAAAGGCATGATCTGCCTTTGACAAAGCCAAACTGGGTTGGATCCAAAGTTTGCAAATTCCTATGTCTTTATTTATGAGGTCCATTATGATCCTCTCCATGGCTTTGCAGATAAGGCTTGTCAAGCTAATGGGCGGTAATTTCCAGGGTCTGTGGAGGCACCGCCTTTGTGAAGTGGGACCACAGTTGCAGTGCGCCACTCCCTGGGTACGTATCCAGAGGTAAGACTTTGATTAAACAGCTGTCCTAGCTGTGGGTTTAATTCCTCATTGAGTTCGTGGAGCACACAGCCGGGGACACCATCGGGTCCCATGGATGCGGTGTTTTTGGTTTGGGGGAGGGGAGTTCTCACTTGGGCGCTGGAGATGTTTGGGGGGCTGCACTCATTTGGTATAGATATCTCTCCTTTTCGGGGGGAGGGGGGGGAGCAGTTTGCACTGAACCTGTCAGCCAGTATGTTGGCAATGTCTGTAGGATCAGTAATCTTCACATCATTTTGAACTAGTTCTGAGCATATCTGGGAGTTTCCTCCTAGGTTTCTAACATAGCTAAAGAAGGCCTTATGATTGTCTTTTGAGTCTTTAGCTATTTTTCTCTCGAAATTTGCTTTGGATGATTTTATGAGAGCTCTTAGTTTTTTACTTATAGTGATCGAGGGTGTCTTACCTTTTAAGGATTTTGCTCTATCTTGTAGTAGCTTCCTCCTTTTGTTGTAGAGTTTGTTTATGGCTGGGGTCCACCAGACTGGACGCTTGCCTTTGGTACAAAGAGTCTTTGTTTTGCTTGGGATTGCCTTATCCATGCAGTCCTGCAGGTGCTGGTAGAAGGCGTTTGTAAGTGATTCAGTGGCTTGAGTATTGTTTTCCCCCGGCTCGGGCGCCTCTAAGCAGACCACACTAGTCTTTAGAAGTGTGAAGTCGGCTTTTGAGAACTTTTTTACTGTGGTCTTTTTATTTCAGGTGGGGTGGGATGAAGAGCTGCAGCGAGATTAGTTTGTGATCTGATCTCACGAGTGAGGGGTATACTTCTGGTGTTGAACATTGTGCTCCCATGTTCGTGATGATGAGATCAAGTATGTTATCTCCTCTTGTGGGGATGGTGACTAGTTGTTCCATGGCATTTGAGTTTATGAATTCCAGGAACTTTTGGGCTAGGGTGTTTGGGCTGGAGTAGTGTTCCCAGTCTATATTAGGGTAATTGAAGTCACCTAGTATGATGGTGTTTGGTGATACATTTATCCCTCTAGTGTTTTCAGGAAGGCCATGTGAGTTTCCTGAGTTTGTGAGGGTGGCCTGTAACATGCTACAATTTGCAGAGCAGTCTTGCCTATGGTTAATTGCACCTGGATGGTCTCCGATGCATCGTGCGTTGCCACCAGTCTTGAGGTGTGGGTGTCCTTGATGAATATGGATACCCCCTCCTTTCTTGGTATTGTCCGGATTTTGGGGCCGGAACGCATGATATGAGGTAAAACCTGATAGCGCTGGGGTGCTCTCAGGAGCCTTGAACCAGGTTTCTGTCACAGCACAGACATCGATGTTGTCCATACTGAGAAGGGCCTCGAGTGCGTGCATTTTGAGATTTAGACTTCTGGCATTGAGCAGCATTACCCTTAGTTTTTTTCCTTTTTTGTGTTCTAGGGTGGTAGGTTTAGAATTTGAGCCTTGCCTAAAAAAGGCACTATGGGGGTGGCAAGAGCCTTTGCCAATATCCGGAATCCCAGGGGTGACAGGTGCAAGCCGTCCCTTGCGAAGCAGCGTGGCTTGTCCAGCATGTCATCCCAGGCAGACAGATACTGGATCCCCTTTGAATGACACCAGTGTTTAAGCCAATTGTTAAAGCTGATCATCTTATCTCTGTATTGTGGCATCATTCTTCCACTACCAACAGATATTGCAAGTTTTGTCAAGTCCTCATTTAGTATTGGCCTAATTCATCAAAACCAGAGGGGAAAAATTAATTATCAGCAATGGTTGAAGTGTGTTGTGGGAGGCAAGTCACTGATATGACCTATCCATGCCCCTGTACCTCTTTATTTAATATAAAAAACAAACAGATTGTACAAACCTTAGAGGAAGTTTCTCAAATTCATTACAATAGTCCATTTCTAGACTGGACATGGAAAATCTGAATGAAAACACACCAGTGCGTAGACCTCAGAGAATTAAGCTGGTTAGAATTATCACATTACCTAGCTCATTCTCAGCTAACAACAATACACGTGCTTCTCTATAAGTCATAAAATTGCCCAACCCTTAATGACTTAATACAACTCTACTCCTTCAATAGAGCTCTATGTACTAGGAAAAATCACTAATCACTATAACCAAATAATCTAATACTACAGGTCAGTTTCTATATTCAAATAGCATAGCTAAACTATACCCCACTACCACTGTAAACACAACTAAAACTTCACCTATTGGGTCAATGGCTCTACTCTTGTATATCTCCAGGATAAATGCCACCATTATCTTCAACGTGCCATGTCATCATAACATGGTCTTTCATTGAGAATCCTCTGCCCTACAACTAGTCTTCACCAATATCTGAACAGTTTTACCTGCTTCTCCCATTTAGTTCATGACATTGCTCACCCCACCTCTATACTTCTAATATAAGCTTATGATATATTATCTATGAACCTGCTTTATACCTCACCTCTCAATTATAATACTAAAATTTTCTGCCCTACTTCACTCCTCTCCTCACATCAATTTATTTGAATTTCTAGGAGCTAATTTCAAGATCTATTATCTATTTGACAAACACACTAATAAATGTCCTCAGATGTTTAATGTTCAACATCTAGTAATGTATAAATATCTTTTATACTGTAAGAGTGTTTTTTTTTATTTTATATGAATTTAATCTAATTAATAAGTGTATGTATAATTGCTCATGTACTTAATACCTATACATTTATATTACTGAATGTGTACAATTTTGTAATCTTTTGGTGGTTTTCTCCCCAGGCCTCTGTTGAAAAGTGTTTTTTGATTAAACCCAGACAGACAAACCTGGTAAACAAAAGCAAAAATAAAAAAAAATGAAAAGAAATAAATGACTAAATAAACTATCCCCCGGATTCACTATCCTTCCGTGCAGGACTAGCTTAGTCCTGCATGGAAGGGGCTGTTTAGGAGCAGACAGCAGCATGCCATGCATATTAATAAAGGCGCGCTGCCTGAGCTTCTAATCTTACACGGAGTGTGTAAGACTGCAGGGGGCGTGTCTGAGAGCAGAGCTCTCAGAATATACATGCCCCAGCAATGAAGAACAGCAGACAAGGCATAAAAGAATGACCGAGACTGCTCATAGGTGTATGCATACCCCCAGCAACATCACCCCACGTGTACAAGACCAATAGTTAAAACAACAAAAATAAAGATTTTTTTTTTTATGAAACAGATTAAATTTAACCATAGGTGCACGGGTTTGCCCATTGCTTAGCTATGGTTAATGCAGCTTAAATGGCAGAAGAGGATAGCAATATATATGCAAATGAAGCAGTACAGCAATAGTGTAGTGTGCAGAGCATTTGTCTTACAAACAGTCATTCCTGGTTTGAGTCCCACTGCAGCATTTGCCATGTCAAATCACTTTATGACCACTATTTTTAGTTGCATAACCTACTAAATAACATATATTTGTGAATTGGAGTACTGCAGTAAATGCAGATGTGAGGTGTCAGTGTCATAATGTTGCAAAGTCCACAGATAATCTCACGTGCCCCATACAGTATATGTACACAGGAATCAGGGATACAAATGGAAGGTAAAATGTGTAATGAATGATAACTCCATACAGCTTCCAAATCCCCCACCTTCCCAAGAACCATTAGACATTACTGTCTAAATTAGTGCAGTGGTAAGCAGGAGTAAGAACTAATAAGCAAGTGCAAGCACTATTAAGCAGTAGTAAGGGGGACTAAACATATTTAAGTACTAGTAAGTGGGTTTAAACTCATTTGCACTGGGGTAAGCAATACGTACACAGGTTAAGCAATATTGAAGCTAGCACTCTGTAAGCATATTTAACTGGAAGTTAGCATAGATTACCCTTGTGCAAACCCACTTACAAGTGCCTTAATCACTCTGTATGCAACAGCCGCTGTTCTGGCCAGAAACAAACTAAACAGCCTTTGCAGGTCTTGAACCCATGACCCTGTACACTTTAGCCACAGTAGTTAACCACTATGCCATCACAGCACTGCATAAGATTGAGGTATCACCAAACAAATCCTCACTATAGGAAAATCAAACTGAACATCTGAAAAGAATCTATATATAGTCTTATGTTGTATAACATACTACATAACATAAATATGTGAACTGGAGTACTATAGTAAGCCCAGACGTGAGGTGTAATTGTAATAAAGTGTTGAAGTCTCTAATAACCACAAGGACTCCATACAGTGTACATACACATGAGTCATGGATACCAGACACATATATAACATGTATTGAAGAATAAATCAATGCCAAAAAGCATATATAATACAAATTAAATATTAAGCAGCACTAAGTATTGCACAGTAGATGTAAGTAATGTGTAGGCCAGCTAATTCAATTTTCCCATTGGTATACCCCTTTAAACAATGCCAACCTTAGGTAAGCAGGCCTTTCCTTCTTTGTGCCCCTTTTTCACCACTTTCCTACCAACCCTTTTTTCTTTTCTTTTAAAGAAATTAGCATGGGGGTAAGTGGGAGTAAGCACTTTTAAGCAGCAGTAAGCGGGTTTAAGCCTGTTTGCATGGGGGTAAGCAATGCCTACACAGGTTAAGCAACTGAGAAGCTAAATCACTATAAGACACTGTAACCGGAAGTTAGCAGTGCTTACCTCCATGCAAACTCACGCAAACCTGCCTACAACTGCTTAAAAGTGCATTAATCGCTCTGTATCCAACTGCCCTTGTTCTGTCCAGCAACAAAATAAACAGCCTCAGCAAGCCTCAAACCTAGTACCCTGCACATCATAGCCAAAGTGACTTACCACTAAGGCCTGTCAGATACATATAATCCTGATGTTTTCACAAACATAACATCCAGCACAGTCATTCAACAGTACACAAAATGTATTTAAACATGTAGATGTATGTGTGTGTCTATATATATATTTATATCTAAATAGATATATACATATCTATATATATATGTATATATATATATATATATATATATATATATATATATATATATATATATATATACATATGCATACATCTATAGATATATATGTCTACACACACACATATATACATATATATATATATATATATATATATATATATATATATATATATAAGCATAAATATATATCTATATATGTATATACAGACATATATCTATAGATATAAAAGAGAACATAACAAAAACGCTGTATGAGCCACCCATACAAATGACAATTGCTGCCTGCAACATATACCCACAGAGAGGTCAAAGGATATAACACCACACACAGGTTTGCATACATGGGAAAGCTTTATTATGTACTATTACAGTTGTATATGCCATGGTATATAGCTGTTTAGACTCTGAAATACATATAAACAGACTAATGCAACTGTCAAACAGATAAATTAATAGAGTATTCTTGAAAGGATTACATATGTTGCTGTCCAGGCAAAGGCCTTCAAGTAGTACAATGGTAAAGACAGGCTGGGCCACAGGATAACAATCAATCAACAGTAAATAATGTAGATGTACAGTCTAGCAGCCTCTACACTCTGTACACAATCCCTAGGGGGTAAATACCTCAGTTGACACAATGGTATGTATCTGTTACATAACAAGGCATAACCAAAACCATCACAATCACACTGACAAACAAAACAGTCTGTATGGCAGGAAGCAGTAGGCCTGCATTTACCCAAGGTGAATTGTATGGTAATGTACATCCAAATACCTTAAGGCAGCTTACCCCTGATACCCCCACATGTTGTAACAGCCAAGGTTAGTTATGGTGCATCCCCCCATAGACTAAAATACAAGGCCATATACCACTGTTACATACACTGGCCTCTGGACTGCATAAGGGCACACATGTATTGTGCAGATGAAGCCCACACATATATGGACTCAACCCCACGATATGTGTGTGGGCCACAACAGCAGTGGAATGATGGCAGGAATGGCAGCATGACATACTCACAGGCCACTACATAACCCCTGACAGCATGTCATATGGACAAAGCCTGGTATGTAGGTGGAGGACAGTGGCTGGAACATAGGCCCATATGTGTAATAGTGTTGTCATACACTAAGCAAGTCACTGGTGTTACAGGATAGTCTGCAAAATACCCTTAGTCAGGAACATGAAGTCAGAAACACAAATGGATGTAGCCATGTACTGATAGCACTTAGCACACACACAGCCAGTGATATATCTGACACAAGACCTGTGTGGTGGACAGGCAAAACATAACAGTCACACCACTGGCCTTCAAGTGGATAGGCACACAGATGAGAGCTATGCAGACTGCAGTCCGTGTTAAACTAGTATGTACACACAGACCATGTAACACTGGTGCTATACAATGCATACAACAGTACTCACACTCTCTGTTTGTAGTTTTGGAACCTCATACAAATACAAAGCTGGCCTGTGTGTGCAAGTCTTCTTGTAAGAGGTATTGCTACCTGCTGTCTGTAACACTGCTGCCCACACACAGGAAGGATGTCCACCATACAGGAAAGGTAAAGGGACCATGCCCATATGATGTAGGGATTTATAGTAGTGAGTTGCCATGATAGTGATAACTGGAAGCACTACACAGCTGGCTGCATGCAGGTAGGAAATGGAGGACACTGACAGATGCAGAGGCCATCACCTGATCATGTGCATCACCCACAAAAGCCATGCTACAATCTATTCCATGCAGCTCATTTACTGGAGAGAAAGAGAGAGAGAGAAAGAGAGATGCAGACGCAGAGAAATAAAGTGAAAGAGACAAATAACCGTAAATATACAACAGCTCCTGAACTGCAACACCAGTTAATACAACAAAGGAGGCAGGAGAAGGATTGAAAATAATAACACCTCCTACAAGGATACAATCCACAACAGACCTCATCCCCACAACATTTATTTGAAGAATACATGCATGTAAATGACTGTAGTTCCATGTCCATAATACTGGGGTAGATTATGTTGAATGGTATACATGTGCCAACAAGTGTTGCGGTTGTAATGATCCTCAGCTGAACAACTGCTATGGACATTACAGTCTGTCCCTGTGGGTAATGGGCCATACCCATCCACTGTGTGGAACACCACCGACTGACAAGATGTATGCCAATATAGTGTCTGGTGTGTAATGAAAGGGATTTATATTACTTTGCCCAATAGCTGGTGGTGGAAGTAATGCCATAATGATGGACTCGTGGGTTCCACAGCCCACCACATGCAGGACACTCAGGTTAACCTGTATTGTAGCATGCTGAAATGCCATAGGTGTGTAATAGTGTTACCTGCAATCTGGCCATACATATACCCCTGTCTGTGTTGCAGCAAGGCAGAACAGTGCAGCTGTGCAGAAAGGAGTTTTGAGATTGCGGACCTGATGCATGAATGTACCCCATCTATAGGTATGTGTCATCATCTTCTTTCGGCTGTTCCTGTTAGGGGTCGCCACAGCGGATCATCTGTTTCCATTTCTTCCTGTCCTCTGCATCTTGCTGTGTCACACCAACCACCTGCATGTCCTCGCTCACCACATCCATAAACCTTATCTTAGGCCATCCTCTTTTCCTGTTACCTGGTAGCTTCTTCCTTAGCATCTTTTTCCCAATATACTCAGCATCCCTCCTCAGCACATGTCCAAACCAATGTAATCTTCCCTCTGTGGCTTTGTCTCCAAACCTTCCAACCTGGGCTGACCCTCTAATATACTTATTCCTAATCTTGTCCACCCTCATCACACCCAGTGCAAATCTTAACATCTTTAACTCTGCTACATCCAGCTCAACCTCCTGCCTTTTTGTCAATGCCACTGTCTCCAACCCATATAACATAGCTGGTTTCACTACCCTCTTGTAATCCTTCCCTTTCACTCTTACTGATACTCGTCTGTCACAAATCACTCCTGGCACTCTTCTCCACCTACTCCATCCTGCCTGTACTCTCTTCTTCACCTCTCTTCCACAAACACCGTTACTCTGAACTATCGATCCCAAGTATTTAAACTCAACCACCTTTGCCACCTCTACTCCTTGCATCTTCACCATTCCTCTACCCTCCCTCTAATTCACACACATATATTCTGTCTTAGTACTGCTGACCTTCATTCCTCTTCTCTCTAGAGCATATCCCCATCTCTCCAGGGTCTCCTCCACCTGTTCCCTACTCTCACTACAGATCACAATGTCATCTGTGAACATCATAGTCCACGGGAACTCCTGTCTGATCTTGTCTGTCAACCTGTCCATCACCACTGAAAATAAGAAAGGGCTCAGAGCTGATCCTTGATGTAACCCCACCGTTACCTTAAATGCATCTGTCACTCCCACTGGAGACCTCACCACTACCCTTGTACATATCCTGTACCACTCTTACATACTTCTCTGACACTCCTGACTTCCTCATACAATACCACAACTCCTCTCTAGGCACCCTGTCATATGTTTTCTCTAAGTCTACAAAAACGCAGTGCAACTCCTTCTGACCTTCTCTGTACTTCTCCATCAACACTCGCAGAGCAAACATCGCATCTGTAGTACTCTTTCCCAGCATGAAACCATATTGCTGATCACTAATCATCACGTCCCTTCTTAACCTAGCTTCCATTATTCTTTCCCATAATTTCATGCTGTGACTGATCAGTTTAATCCCTCTGTAGTTACTACAGCTCTGCACATCACCCTTATTCTTAAAAATCTGTACTACAACACTTTTTCTCCATTCCTCAGGCATTCTCTCACTTTCCAAGATTTCATTAAACAATCTGGTTAAAAATTCCACTGCCATTTCACCTAAACACCTACATGCTTCCACAGGTATGTCATCTGGACCAACAGCCTTTCCATTCTTCATCCTCTTCATATCTATCCTTACTTCTTCCTATCTATCCTCCTATTTATCCTATCTATAGGTATGTATATGTGTGTATGTATATATATATATATATATATATATATATATATATATATATATATATATATATATATACACATGTATGTCCACAGATATACAGATACCATATGTAGACATATATATAAACTCATATATACATGATATATATCTACACACACACACACACACATATATATATATATATATATATATATATATATATATATATATATACACGTATATATATATAAAAACACACACACACACACACACACACACACACACACATGTATGTAAATATATGTCCCCTATATTATCACCACAGTGCTGCATGCTATGTGCGAGGGAACAGCACACATAGCAATACACACAGATATATACAGCTGACAGTGTGTGCAACATGGATGGGTATGCCACATCTGAACCCCTTTTTGGGACCTCATTGCCCTTGTCCGTGAAGTAAGGAATGGAAATATGGGGAAGTATGGCAGGTATGGATGTAGAGGTGGGTGTTTCGGGTTGATTGATATGGAGGACAGCCTACAGGGGTGGTATATGACACATGTGGTGAGCAAACACCCTGGATGGTGTGTGTGGACTGCAGTGTGGAAGCCCCATGGGCCCCAATATGGACACAATGGGAACAAGTCTCCCACCCACTGCTACTCACAACAGCAGTCCACGTCCTGAAGGTGCCTGGCCTGGAGGCTGTGCAGGATTAGCATGTGGACCCTGTGAATGTGCACTGGGTGCCTCAAGGTGATGTAGCACATCTCTCATGTTTCTGTGGAGCCCACTATGGAACAGACCCTGGACCTGACCTCGGGGGACAGGGTCATGTCTGTGTGTTCTCCTGGGGGGGGAGACAACATCCCCTGAGGTGGTTACACCTGAAGGTAGGGCTGGACCAGTACATGACGAGGCCCCAGGGTGGGTCCCACATGTGATATGGCCTGGTAACATGGGCAGATGAGTATGGAGAGGTGGTTCTGCTGGCAAATATGCCCTAAACATGCTATTGTGTCACTGTTATAGAACATATGTGGGTAGTAATAGTCTACACAATCCTGGAACATGTCCAACAGCATGCATAGATATCCCCAATAATACAGAATGTTAGATGTGCCGCAATCACATAGCAAGCCTACCTCAGGCATATATGGAACCATAGTGGCCCTGAGAATGGCATGCAGGTGAATAGTCCATAACAGGCCAGCAATGATACTGTCCACACAGGGAACATGGTTACAAACACATAGCACAAAGTGTGGTACAATACAATGTCTGTCCCACTGGTAGGTAAGCTGTAGCCATACCTGTTGAGTTGTGTGTATGGCTTGTCACTGATATGGTGGGGGGGTGCCAGAGATGTGTATTAAGAACTGTGGTAACCTTGCTGTATGAGTTGCTCAGACCTGTTTCCATCTTTATGTTTTTCAGGCAAGATGTCACATTGGCGGCTCCCTGCTTACTCAGCTGCTGAAAATGAAATAGTGATAAACTTTCTAATCCAGCACTACCCTGCCCTGTTTGGCTGAGCCGCCCATGAGCAGCAGGAGCGGACCACCCTGTGGAATGACCTAGTCCACAGGGTCAATGATGTCGGACTGCACAACTGCAGTTATGAGCAGGTCCACCATCATTGTTCTGACCTGCTTCACAATGCCCATTTTTCATGCTGCTGCAGTCCAAGGGGATCACCTTGCAATGGGGGGATGCCATCCTTCCCTCCTGACATGTGTTTACGAGCTCTTCATTAGCCTCATGGCACCTGCCCTTCCACACAGCCAACTGCCGGACATCATTGTGGAGGTGGGTGCTACCCACACCAGCTGAGGAGCATGCAGGTAAGGCCACAAGGCACATCAGTAGACCACTGTTGCATATGCGTCAGAATCTGTACAGGTAGATCATGTATATCTGATATGTCATATATATAGTTTGTTGCTGCATAGTAGTAATAAGCAGATGTGCATATGTGGTAGTATTGTGGACATGTACTGTTGATATACTGTAATGCTGCACCCACCATGTAGCAATGCCACAGGTGTGGCCACTGACTTCGCATCTCTCACCCTCTTATGTAGGTGTCTTCGGTATACCACCAAGGCAGCAGCCTGTAGCTGGTGAGTATGGTTT
Organism: Protopterus annectens; assembly: GCF_019279795.1. Taxonomy (NCBI): domain Eukaryota; kingdom Metazoa; phylum Chordata; order Ceratodontiformes; family Protopteridae; genus Protopterus; species Protopterus annectens. Next base: position 1,373,411,665 of record NC_056731.1, read on the forward strand.
ATGTTGATGCTTGCCACTACACCGGGCATGTAATGGCTATGGTATATTCCATGCACACATCTGACACACCTACCCAGAATGCATGCTGTGCTTGTGCACGCATTGTTGCTGTTAAATGCACGGCATCACAATGGTGACCATGATGGGGTATTGGAAGGGTATGCCAGACACCTGAAAGATAACTAACATCCTGTCATTGTGAAATGTGTCCACAGGGATTAACATAATGGTGGGAAACATGGCCTACAGTAGGGACATGTGTGAAACATCACCCGTATACAGTGCAACAACAGTATATAAAACAGTAGTACAATGGCAACTGTTACAGATTTACACTATGGCATTACATATTACTGTAGTCCACATTATTAGCTGGGATTAGGCTGTAACACGTGGTGTTCAGTGTATGGGACACTGCAAACTAACACATGGGTAGGCCATACTTGTCAAGCATCTGCAAAAAGGCTGAAGGTGGGGAGGGTCTGTCAGCATGACACACCAGTGCACTGCAGCAGGGATCCTAAGGATTCTAAGAATGGCTGTATCTGCACACAGTCAGGTTCAGGAACTGTGGCAGATGTTACCCTACCTCCACAGCAATAGTGATGGCAGTGTCTGAGCACCAAGGGATGTGCACATGACTAGACCTTGCAATCATGCAGATTTGGGGTACATGTGTAAGGCAGACTGAACATACACTGGCAAATACAGATGGACCATGCTAGTATACCCCTGCCAGGAGTAGTGACTGCTGTAGTACACATAACAATACGTACAACAACCAGTCATGATAAGGGTGTGCACACATATGCTCACATGGTGTGTATGCATCATGGTCAGCATCCGCACACCTAACAGATTCCGTAGACACTGCATGTGAATGTACAGGACATATGTCACATATCGGGCTCATGTACTGTTAATATATAAGGTGATGTGGTCCCATGGCAGATCAAGGAAGGGTGTGTCATATCAATAAGGGTGTGTACACTCCCCATAGCCATGACATGGTATGATGGTTGTCAGTGTAATAGTACTGGATTGGTCATACGTGGTCTGCTGATGTTGTGATCTGTAATCCAGACATCAGGCATTCACAAATGACATCTGTCCACATATCATCCCAGGTATGTGTTGCTGAAAAATATAGGGGCTGTGAGCATTAGAGCTGACATAACTGACACAGTACTATACATTCAGCTATGGGTTTTACACCTGTGAGGTTTGGTGCAGAGTACATTGCAGGGAGCAGAACAGGTGCACAGCAATATTGTGTACATGGGTGCAGTGGTATCCAGGGGAAGGGGCATCACCTACTAACACAGCACATACATCACACTCATGTATACTGTTGCTAGCATGGATTGACTATAGCTTCACTGCATGCTGTTGTGTACCATATGTTATGCATGTTGACAGATGGGTAGTAGGAGGACTGTGTGTACTATCTTTGTGCAACCTCACGTATGTGTGTGTGTGTGTGTGTGTGTGTGTGTGTGTGTGTGTGTGTGTGTGTGTGTGTATGTGTGTGTGTGTGTCAGTGGTTATTTTGTCTGTAGGGTCACTCTGGTGAAGTGGAGGGAGGTTGGTGGATGTAGGATGCGTGTCTGCATGTGTGCGTGTTTGTGTGGGTGTCCATGTATGCACATATGTAATTGTGGGGTTGTTCATACAGCAGTACTTCCCTTTGGGATCGTGCAGTGCATAGACATGGACTGACACATGACACACCAGGAATACTTGTCATATATGTAATCACAGGACAGCTGATAGTATAATAGGGTCTGTAGCATGGAACACGCATTGGGAGGGAAGGTAGACACCAGGTATACACTTAATATCGCATTCAGCAGAGAGGTGATCAACAACCCACGTATGCAGCACTATAGATGCATTGGGAAATTACTAGAAAACACCAAGGAGTGTATCCATATATTACAGTTGTCACATGATAGGTAGATTGAGCAGCATATCTGGCATGTACTGAGCAATACGTACACATGACACTCCAGTGGGTGAAATAATGGAGTGAACATAGTAGCCCCTCATATATAGGGGCCATGCTCATGATGTCCAGACATACACAGGGTTAACACTGAATGACAGCAGTAAGACCATGCAAAACCACTCCACTCAGGTCAGGGAAGTAATGGAGTAGCAGATCTTGTGTTGTGATCACTTGTCTAGGCATTTAGAGGAATGATACATTAATGAGTGGTATTAATGAGTGTATGTTACTAAGTGTGATGCAGAATGGAGAATGAATGGGAATAAATGTGGGACTGTCTGTAAAGTCATGGACAGGTAGGTATTAAGGTGGTGGTGTGTGTGTGTGTGTGTGTGTGTGTGTGTGTGTGTGTGTGTGTGTGTGTGTGTGTGTGTGTGTGTGTGTGTGTGTGTGTGTGTATGTGTGTGCCGTTGTAGAATGCTGTACAGGTCTTAAAGTGCATTTCTTGTTTTCCATCACAGGTGGCGAGGTGGTTCAGGGTCCCTCCTGTATGCAATCTGATGTTGGTGTCCATACAGACACTGAAGATGATGATCGTATTGTTGAGGCACAGGTGGGGTTGTCAGGGGCCAAAACAGTGCCATCATTTGACATCCCCCTTTTAGCTACCCCAACCCTGCACACAGTTTCAGTGCCTATACATACCCCATCACCAGTGGCCATAGAGGAGGGACAGCTGGCGGTTGGTGGCAGTGCACAGGAGAGTGTGGTAACCATGCCTACTGTGTCTGGTCACAGCAGGCATAGTCAGATGTCTGGCAGGGCACCACATAGGCAGATGTCCCAGGGTGCTCGTGGTAGGGCTGCTGGTCATCATGCCCCTGGCAGATGCACCACAACTGGTACCACTAGGCGCATGTTTCAGGCTGTCATGGTGGTGCAGGTACATATGGAACATTACACCAGACAGGGCCTGAGGGTGCAGAGGGCTGCTCTCATATCTGCAAGCAATAACTTCCATGAACTGTCTGGTGCCAAATGTGCTTATACCAAGCTCATGGATAGATGGTTTCATGAGATGATGGACCTCATCGACCATGGTTTGTCCATGCTTGAACATGTGGTAGGAGCACGGCGACAGCCACGTGGCTGTAGGTCAGCAACATCAACAGCTGGCAATCAACGTGGATGTGCTAGGACACCAAGTGGCTCCTGTAGTGCCAGTACCAGCCCTGGCACTGTGGGGTTGGCGTTGTCCACACCACACCACAGCAGACCACGAGCATATGGTCCTGGTCAGTCCCAGGAGGGACCTGGTTCCAGCGGACATCTGTCATCATCAGGGGAGAGTAGCACATTAAGGCCTGTACCTGGATGTGCCCATGGAACCCCTGGCAGGCACAGTCCATGTGTCCATGGCTGGAGGCAGAGAACTGCACACCCTGCCAGGTATGGTCTGCAGCTGTCCATAAACACCTGTGTAGGGCAGCCACATGGCAGAACTGTGTGCATGCATACCCCCACACTATATGAACACACCTAGGATGATCCCCTACCTATACACACCACATCACCATGCCCAGTTCACCTCATTACACCCCTCACCCACACACATGGTGTCAAATGTATGGCCCACCCTCAGCCTCTGGCAAACCAACAACATACCCTGTGCATATGATGATACCTGTGCCACATCCCTGTTAACAATAACATCGATGCCGGGACAGGCTAATATGGTTCTGATGCACACGGTGACTGTACTACAGTGTACCAAAGTACTGTAGTGTAACATGTTGTCAGGAGTAAAGTTTAATGCATACATGTCAGGTAGTGTAGCCATCCGGTAATGATGCATTATAGGTGTCAGTAACACTAGTTGATAGTAGTCTCTATAATGTTATCCATTTGTGTTGTAGGTGTACATGTGTCAGCAAGAGGATGGTCTGCAGTCATATTCCACAAGGGGTATGGCACTGTGGTGACACCATGTTTGTGACATATCTGGGGTACAGTTGAACACATGTCACAGGTTTGTATAACAGTTATTGCCTGTGCCACATGGAGAGGTGACCTGCTGGGACATGTATAATCTGCAGCCTGATGTAGACCCATACACATACATGCACACTCTTACTTGGCAACATTGGGACTATACCCCTACCTAGGTATGTAGTGCTACTGAAGTATGTGGCTTGTATTGCACGCACCACACAGCATTAAGGGTGAGGTGTGTTTCAGTTTTCATGTTACATGCAGAACATCCCCAGACATGTACAGTATGTTAATGGGGGATGTAATAGTTGTATATGGACAATACATAGTGTGACATACTATCATATACACATTAACAGATACATAACAGGCAGATACACATCTGATAGGCCTGGACCTATTGCTGCTAACTTTACCGTGTGTCCAATGTGTTACAGGTAGGCTGCCCACAGCACATGTATTACTGGGCTGGATTGTGGTATCAGTTACCTGTATGGTTGATGGTGACAGTGGTCACCATAAAGTGGTACATGGGACATATACCAGATGTACCTTGGTGTAATGACAGTGTACACAGCACTCACATCCCACAGTAGATATTTCACTCCCTGAAACCCATGATGACAATTTGACATACCCACCATCACACTTTTCCCATGACTGCAATACAACCCATTGTATATCCCAACAGTGGTACTACAGGGATATGCATCTAATGCACATGCCACAGGCATAGTTGGGTGTTGCATTGTTATGACTCACCTATGGGCAGCAACAACACTATCTGTACTACTGTGTGACAATGGGTATTGTAATAGGAGTATGTGGGCTCGGAATGGTGTACCCTACAGATATAAAGACATGCACACATACACACACTTGCCAAACTCAATGGGTATCCCATGCCTACCGACCCATTTATACAACACTGTTGTGCTACTACTGCAAGACTCATGTAGCTGGTAGGGAGAGGAGCATAACAGGGTACATGTAATTTTCCATACAGCAGCAGCCACAACTGACTATGGCAATGAGTGTTGCGGTGGGTATGAAGGCCCTCAAAGAATTCCCAAGTACAGGTGTACTAACACACAGACACTGCTCTCCTCAGTAATGCACACACACGCATATATTGGTACTGGGGTGCATTGCTGCAGGTGGTCATAGCTGTGTACCTAGCTATTGTCCATGGAGAGATGGTTTGTTGTAGGGCATGTGTATACAGTGGTATCCTGCCACCTGCCATGTGGCAGCAGGCAAGCTATCAACAGACAAGACTGTTTTGACCTTCAGGGTAAGAGTGACATGCATCAGCCAATCCCTTGGGTGCCTCCTACACATGGCCAGTGAGGTGATCAAGTTGACATGTTTGCAACAGGTATTACAACACATGATTAGTGTCTGTGATGGAGACCTGTACCCAAGCATGTTCTGTTGACTGTGGTAGTGTAGTGGAGGTACCCGTGGCATGTGGTGTGTACAGGATGTTGTCTCCTATATGTGCCGGTTCTTACACAGCTGGGCAGACATGTCAGTGTCAATCAATCATAGCTTGCCTGTACATATCCCAGCTGGATACCTGCCATCGGCACATCCGCACAGTGATTGACAGTCATCAGCTTGGCAAGTAGCTATGCAGTAGGATGAATGTGTTGACAGATAGATGTTTGACAACAATATGTATGCCATAACTACATGTTGGAAGCCCTCACTAACATGTGATGTACAGACGGTAGTTTACAGTTGCATTCCAAATGTTGGATCATTATCCGGTAGGGGATATATACTGTGACACATGTCACACACCAGGGACACAACAGGGAGGCCTGCAGGTGTGCCTCTTGTCAGTACTGCATTTAGCACTCTACTCTTGCCTGGGAAAGCACTGTCAACAGTAGTACTGCCATGATACACTACATGCCAGTGTGACAGCACATACCCTGGGCTACTACCCTGTATGTAACACATTCACATGGATAACAGTGCTATACAGGCCTCATATACTTGTGTGTCCCAGACATGACACTCACACCCCCTTGCTACTGTAATGACAGCACATAGGCAGATGTATTGTACATGGCATTACATACACTTATTACAGATGTCATTACCTTGCTATGCTATCGGACTGGGTGGTGAGAACTGGTTACCAAGGCTACGCCATGCTTAGCAGGTATCAGCATTGCTCCAATATAACAGCTAAGCTGATTTGTGCACTGGTAAGTGAAGCCTGCACTGTGTAAGCGCCCGTACGTTTACCCATAGCTTAGCACTGCTCAGCTTCACGCAAACCCAAGCAAACGCGCTTAAAGCTGCTCAAAACTGCCTTAACCACTCTGTATCCAACAGCCCTTGTTCTGCCCAGCAACAAAATGAACAGCCCTTGTAGGTCTTGAACCCAGTACCCTGTACACTGTAGTCACAAGAATTAGCCATTACGTCATGACCACTCTGAAGACAGCTGTTGTTTTTCCAATATATCTGTCAATACACGTATTGATTAGTATTGAACAATTGCCTTTCTTTCCACAATTGTGTAGTATTTGTTATTGACATTACTGTTGCATCACATATGTTGTTATATCATAATGTACACATATCAGATACATACAGTGAGATACATCTGGGAAGGTATACATAACTGTGATGTTTACACATGACAGGAATATGGATATATACATATGCTGATATACGTCTACATGTACATACACATGTATATTCATACAAATGTCTGTATACACATCTGTATAGTGCATCATATATATGGCCATGTGTAGATCTCTTTGTACATATATATATATATATATATATATATATATATATATATATATATATATATATATATATATATATATATATATAGATAGATAGATATATGTATATATATAGCTATATATGTATGCACATATATAGCTATATATACATAGCTATATATGTATGCACATCCTGTGTGTACAGATATGCCTATTTATATAGATATATATGTAGATATCTATAACTATATGTGCATACATATCTATTCTGATATACCTATTACTGTCAATATATATGCGGATATCCATAAGTATATGTGCATATGTATCTATATCTCTATATGTATAGACATATATTGCTGTGTATATGTATATATTTGAGTGTTTATATGTATACAGATGTATATATATATATATATATATATATATATATATATATATATATATATATATACACACGCACACATATATATATATATATATATATATATACATCTGTATACATATAAACACTCAAATATATACATATACACAGCAATATATGTCTATACAGATATATATACATATATATATATATATATATATATATATATATATATATATATATGTTGATATGTATATGTGTATATATCTGTATAGATATATGAATAAATATATATACATATGTGTTCACCATATGTCCAGAACATGGAGTGGAGTCACACCTCAGCCCCAATAGTCCTAACCTCTTAGTGCAAGGGGAAGTCAGGTATGTATTGCAGGTATATATGTAGACTGTTGTTACTGTAATAGGGGTTGTCTTAACAGTCATGTTGTTTGTGGGAGGTCACATCTCCTTTTAACATGTGTGCCATTGCCTACTGACAGACATCCTAAAGACATCATAGTACGGTACCACTGATAGCACAGTAATGATCCTGTGGACTACAGCAGAGACATGACCAATATATGTGGACAGTCTGGCACTCTGTGGTCAGTCCAGAGATGTACACATATGCCCTTCATGCGAGACATGTTGACCACGCCTCCCAATGTGGATGTTAATAGCCATGTACATGGGTATATCATGTAAATACTGGACTACATATGCCCACACAGTTTATGCATGCACACACGCCAGTCTGTCCTGATGCATAACATCTGGTGGTGCAGGGGTCACATGGCCACATACTACCCAGTAGTTAGTGACATACATCTGTACAGAATCCCACTGCTTTGTCAGAAATACACAACAGTTATGGTGGCCTGGCAGCAGTATGTCTTGCAAATAACTGGACATATCAGCACACTGGGTAATTACACTAGGCTGCCAGGCATGTCACAAAGCACTGTGCAAACTACAGGCAGACTGCCACAACACTGGAATACATTTTGTATGGGGGGCTACACATGTACCTGGGATTATAGCGGGCTCTACACACATCACAGCACAAAGTAACAGACACCTGTGTGAAAGTGCATACCCACAACCAATGTAAACACAACCACAACCACATATATTACACATGCTTAATATGACACTATATGGACTGTCTGATGAACACCATTCTCATATGTGCCACTCACACACTGACCCTACATACACTGGGTCATGGCACTGTGTGGTCCGATGGCTGTCTGTGGTATGGGACATGTGTGTATCTGGCCATACAGACATGTGAGCCGATAGGGTACCATTCACTGGAGCAGTATGTCACATCAGATACAACAGGACTGACAGCAATGGCATCTACCACAGTTTGTGCACAGCCCAAGGTACATATGTGCAATACACATACTGTTGACAATCACCCTCGGTACACAGACCCCAGTACTGTACACACAACCACAGAATGGCCAAGTTATATCCTCAGAAACAACCCCTACTATACATAACATGTCTAGCAGTCTGATATCTGACTGGCTTGTTATCAGGTATGATGTTAATAAATAATGGTGTGCCTCTTACTGCAGGACATATGTACAAAGATTGACAGCCTTGTGGCTGGAGCTACAGACACTGCCCCAGTATTGGCATGTTGCTGTGATAACCTCATACATTTAATGTCATAGCAGGGTTTATTGTGGCATATGTCCTATGAGGGATATGAAGTCAGTAACTCTCATGGCTGTCACCATGTAATGACTGCAATCCTCACACTATGCTTCTGCAGTTCTCAGATAGGTGTTCTGTGAGTAATACAAAAAACAAAAGGCTCCACACAATGTCCAGTCTGCTGATGACCCTACAGATGGGGGTTTCCCCAAAAACATAGCACTGTCATGACAGGTATTAAAACATGTAGACCAGCCATATCCACACACACCCTTTTAAACCGACATTACTCCAAATGCAGAATAGCAACACTTACATTCTGTAGTCATGTCAGGCACATCCCCCTCCTGAGTGTTGGCCTGTTTCCACAATGTATGTTGTCAGAGGTAAATCCAAAATCCATCTGTGATGCTGTTTGCCAAACACAAGATCTAGGTCCTGCTCACAGTGAATGAAAAGGCCCAGCACCAACAGGATGTTCCTAGATATTGGAGTGTGTTTCCATTTAATTGGCTATGGGAATGTTACCACAGCTATTCCACATGCAATCAGCTAGAGGAGGGCTGCAGTTCTTGCAGAGGCCATCAGCTGATCATGAGCATCACTTACAAAACACAAGCTGCTGCCTAAGCAAAGCAGGTGTAGTTCTCCACATCCACCAGAGAGAAAGTGAGAGAGACAGACAGAGACAAAATAAGTCAGGGAGGGGATGGGAGAGTAAAACCTAAGCATGTTTGTGTCACACACCTACTAGTACAGGGTTTCAAACCCCTGACTATACATTGTTATCACACGTCTATGCAGTTATTGCATGCACCACATACTTTACATGTTGAGGAGCTGTCCAAACATATATGTGATGGTGAGTGACATCTGCAACAGTGATATGGTAGTGATACTGTAAGTGTAGTACACATGCCTGTCCACATGAACAGGTGTCAGCATCAACACAGCCACACTCTCTCAGGGACTCACACACATTGACACACTTGGCAGGGTCAGGAATACACTTCTTAACTAGTTAGTTTGCCACAATACAGTAATGTGCAGGTATTGCATGCATCACAGGGGTTATCCGGAGTTTATATGGGCAAAGGGTATATGAACATGTCTGACATCAGACAGCATGCTTCAGTATGCCAATGGGAGTTGTATTGAGTGTGAATGTGGTTGAAAGCATCAAACACCACACACAGACACATGGTGCCAGTTCTGACATGCACAGGTGCATTGCTTCATGGGTGTGTAGTGGTTGAATGTGACAGAAGGCTATACAAAGCTAGGTGAAGGTTATACATTGGCAGCAGACTACATGACAATGGTCTTCAGTGTGGCTCAGGGGTGTAGTGTCTGGATTGCCCCACACCGGTGGGTATTGTATTCACCATCCAGTCACCTGGGTAACTATTGTGTGTGGCCATTGCTGTGCAATGCTTGCCATGTATGTGGTCTTTAGTCCAGGACATGGACACTGTCTGGGATGTACAAATGTCCCACATGCATGTACAGTGGCATGTGGAACTGTACCTGGGATGTGTAGCCCATGTTGTGTACACAGATTGTTATCATCAGATGTGCCAGTCCTGGCCTCATGTGGCAGGAACTGGTAATGGACAGCAGGTTCACCATGCACCTACACTGATAGCCTAATACAGGTATTCCCTATTGTCAGTGGCATCAGTCCATACAGGGCATGTGTTTAAGTCATGGTATGTCCTTTGTGGGTCACACTTGGTGGCACCACAGGTGTTGCAGGTGTCCAGTGGGGAACATAGTGAAGGTGCACTGTCTGCATGTACGTGCCTATTGTACTGATGGACAGGGTGCCATGCCCTCTGTGGTCCACTGCAATCACACCATGGTTACTCTTTGTGGGCAATATGCAGGCTACTACCAACATAGCGGTTGTTGCCTAGGCCAATATGTTTGTGTATGAGACATGGGTCAAGAGTGTTCTTTGGGTAATACAAGGGTTGTTAACTTTGTTCGCCATGCCTTGATTTCACATGTAGGGGTATGGATTGGCACCCCAGCCTCTCAGCTATTTCACATCTGTTATCCTTGTAAGGTGGACATTGTGACATTTAATAGGGCCACCATATAAGAAATGTGCAAAACCCACTCCACAATGAGTCCAGTTGTTACACACTAACCTACACACAGGATATGAATGACAAACACAGACACACACACTTGCCATGTCTCATATCTAACTAGTTTATTACACTACAGCATTACACAGTTACAGGATGTGCCACGGAGACTATTGGAGTACTTTTTCTGCAAAGGCATATTTCACTGGGAATGACATCAGCAGGCTTGCCAAAGAAGATCAATGGAGGTTGTAGTGACTGTGAATGGTCTCAAATGCATTGCACCCTAACCAGACAAGCACACACACACAAAAATCCACACTTGCCATGTACAGACAAGCACACACACACAAAAATCCACACTTGCCATGTGGGGAAATAGAATTCCTACCAAAGTACTATATCACACAACAGCATTATGCCTTTATATGACTCACCATGGTGATTACTCAGCTACTCTTTTCCCAAAGGTGTATTTCAAAGTGAATGACATCAGTAGCCTTGCCAAAGTAGCGGATTTGAATTGTAGTGGTTGTGACTAGCCTAAAAAGCATTGCTCCATACACGGACAGAGACACACACACACAAGCAGTTGCCATGTTTGGGATTAGAGCTCCTACCTAACTAGTTTATCACACTACAGCAATATGCAGTTATAAGATGCATCACAGAGATTACTAAGCTACTCCTTTCCCAAAGGTGTATTTCACAATGAATGACATCAGCGGGCTTGCCAAAGTAGGGCATCTGAATTGTAGTGAGTGTGACTAGCCTAAAAAGCATTGCTCCCTACACAGACAAAGAAACACACACACACAACATCCACCCTTGCCATGTGTAGGAATTGAACCCCTACCAAAAGTAGTATATCACACTACAACATTACGCTGCTACAGGACACACCACAAAGATTACAGGATTACTCTTTCCCCAAAGGTGTATTTTACTGGGAATGTCATTGGCAGGCTTGCCAAAGTAGGGCAATGGAGGTTGTAGTGACTGTGAATGACCTCAAAAGCATTGTGCCCTACACAGACAAAGAAACACACACATAAACATCCACACTTGCCATGTATGGGAAGAGAACCCCTACCAAAGTACTACATCACACTACATCATTACACTGTTATAGGACGCACCATGGAAATTACTGGGCTACTTCTTACCCAAAGGTGTATTTCAAAGTGAATGACTTCAGCAGCCTTGCCAAAGTAGGGCATTTGAATTGTAGGGAGTATGACTAGCCTAAAATCCATTGCTCTCTACACAGACAGAGACACACACAGTTGCCATGTCTGGGATTAGAACTCCAACCTAACTAGATTATTACATTACAGCAGTATGCAGTTATAGGACACACCACAGAGATTACTGGGCTATTCTTTTCCCAAAGGTGTATTTCAAAGTGAATGACATCAACAGCCTTGGCAAAGTAGGGCATTTGAATTGTAGTGAGTGTGACTAGCCTTAGAAGCATTGCTCCCTACACATACAGAGACACACACACACAAAAACACACACACAGTTGCCATGTCAGGGATTAGAACTCCTACCTAACTAGTTTTGTCACACTAAAGCATTATGCAGTTATAGGATGCATCTTGGAGATTTCTGGATTACTTCTTTCCCATATGTGTATGTCAAAGTGAATGGCATCAGCAGCCTTGCCAAAATAGGGCATTTGAATTGTAGTGAGTGTGAGTAGCCTAAAAAGCATTGTTCCCATACACAGACACACACACACACACACACACACACACACACACACACACACACACACACACACACACACTTGTCATGTCTGGGATTAGAACTCCTACCTAGCTAGCTTATCACACTATAGCATTACACAGTTATAGGGCATGCCACAGAGATTACTAGGCTCCTACTTTCCCAAAGGTGTATTCCAAAGTGAATGACATCAGCAGGCTTGTCATAGTTGGGCTATGAGGAGGGCAGTTTGTGTGCATGGGCCAGAACCCATTCATCTAGAGTTAGACATACCACACTCAGTCACACACAGGTTTATATTCCTCATGTACGTGTATACAACTGCTAGATGACTACTCCCTTGTACAGTCATGTTGCACAGTTAGCACTTGTACCACAGAGTATGTAATGCTGAGGGATACCAGTGGCTAATTTCTATAGTAAGTGACATTTACACAGCATGTGGTTGTAGCCATTTGGCTGTGTGCTGGGTGGGACAGGCCTCATGATGGAAGGCTCTTTGTCACTGTCACTATCTTCCACACATCTATGTATGTGTACTTTTGGCATATTATAGTGTGTTGTCCTTGGATATATGTGTGTATTCCTATCCAATGTATGTGCAAAGCATGACAGGTGCATACTGAGGAGTGTATGCACTAACATCTGCAACTGTCAGATATGTATGGTCCCACTGTTGTTGGCAGTCATGGGCTTCATTTGTTTGTGTGTTAGCATGCCCAGTATGACCTTTCAGTATGTTGTTGTCTGACATTGCTTTCATTTCTCTTAAGTATGTGAGCATGCCCAGTATGCCCTTCTGTATTGAATGTGTGGATCCATTCCAGGTAGTTTGTAATCCAGTGCAGCCCTTTGTGTTCTACACCTACAGGTAGCAAACTGTTTCTGTAGGATAGCTGTAGATCAGTTGGAAATATTGGGTCAAACTGTGCAAGGGATATTGTATACTGTAGGTGATTGTGTCTGTGCTGCTTCTGCTACATGGTACTGGTGTTAGCAGAGATATTCAGACATGTATACTGTTATACACTGTGATGTGTTATGTCCTCCAGTACTGTCAGGTGGACATTTTTGATCACAGTGATGTCCTGGGGAACACAGGGTGAATGCAGCTGTGTCCAGTATTGTGGTCAAAGGCCTACATATTCATGGAAAGTTATGCCATTGTGGAGGGGGAACTGCAGACATTTGCTGCTGGGTCTGTTTATTCAGTTCAGCACCTTGGTACAGTGCTGGCAGAGGATCCCATACTTGTACATCCATCAACATGACAGTATGGCCTTATCTTGCTGTGGCAATACCTCAAAGCTGTACATATTCACACAAGTTACCCAGAGACAGGGGTCATAAGTCAGGACATTACCTCTATTGTGGTGTATGGGCTGGTTTGTAGCCACCCATTTTTGTGTTTGCAGCCAGGGATAGTATGTGCACATGGTTGTATGTCAGATCTTACACATTCCATGCTGCCCATGTTCCCATCCCCCATTATTCTATCCTCTTCCATACATTATGCATACATTCTCTGATACTTTCCCTATAGTTATCACCTCATCACAGCTGTGTCTTGATGTTGGTCCACAATTCATGCTGTGGAACATGGTGGACATGTTACTGTGGTATGTCAACATGGCCCTGTATATGTCTTATGTGGAGTGTGTTATGTTGTTATTTGAGTGTCCATGGCATAACATAATTTGGCAGTATGGGTGAGATGCAGGCCTTTGGAAGAGGCCTGTAGGCCATTTGTTGGTGATGCAAGCCAGCTGTAGCAGACCATTGCCTTCTGTCAGTCCTACAGTCCCAGACTGCCATACAGTATATTCCCCTGGGGTGATAGGGTAGGTGTGCTAAGTGATCATGCCAATACTTTCTATCAGCATTGATCAGGTGATGTGGATGCTGGCAGGGTGCTACCTACAGCTAGGGATACACCTGCATGGGACACCTGCACTGCATGCCACATTCATTCGCTATTTCCATACACAGGTGGGGGTCATATTGTACCCATTCCCAACAGCCAGGATACGACCAGAGAAGTACCTGTGGGTGGTGTTTAGGTGAGCTGGCTGCATGTGTGTTATGGACACTACTTGCATCTGTCTCACAGATATACATGGGGTATTCCAGTTATGCTGGTTTGGACAGAGACATCAACCATTTCCCAATACATCAGTCCTATCACCTTTGCGATCTGCAAGTGTTCAGCCAGATGACATCGGTATTCCCTACTACAAGCCCAAATAATGTGATGCATACCTGTATGGACAATTCCAAGGGTTTGTCCATTTCATGGTTGCACAGTATATACTGTATGTCTGGGGTACATTTCCCTGTGTACTGCTTGTATATCTAGCCCAACAGTCATGCCATGTCCATCTTTCAGATGGTGACACATATTACCACCATGCATTTACAATGGCTTACTGCTAGCATGTGTTATACTGAGGAGAATTATCCTGGGCACTGCATTTGTGAGGACTTGGCCCTATCATCGGCAGTAGTGGGCAATGGCCACCAGGTCAAACCTCAACATGCATACATACTGACCACTCTTACACAATATAAAACACACACCAATCTAGCACAGGCATAACTGCATATTGTACAAATGCTACAATCTATACTGCTACCTTGGCCACCTCAGGTCATCTGTGCTCCACTGGTATTATACCTACTGATACATGTTACTACATGTCTACATTGGATTGGAGGGGGGTCACACCTGACAATTATTACATTTCTACATAGGATAGGGGGGCCAAACCTGACTGTTACAACATGTGTACATCAGATTGGGGGGCACACCAGACTGTTACTACATTTCTAAATAGGATTGGGGGGCCACACCTGACTGTTTCTACATTTCTACGTAGGCTTGGGGGGCACGCCTGACTGTTTCTACATTTCTACATAGGATTGGGGGGGCACACCTGACACTTGTACACATTTGCTATGACTGTACTGGTATGTCAGGTACTCCATTCATTCTGTATTCTTATCTATCATGCTGACTAGAGGCATATCAGTGTACTACAGGTCTTAGGTTTGAGTGACCTACATATCAGTTTCTGACTTCCTACCCTTTAGAAGTTACATCCCACTGCCTGACTTGATCTAGTCTTTCTGTGTAGGCCTGGGGGTTTACCCATAGGCATTATTCAGAGGCCTTAGCACAGCCTTTGTCTGTATTTGTCTACACCTGTCCTGCTGGCTGAGACTGTTGTTGGGTATGTGAACCTCCCTGATTGGCATGTGTGTGTCATATGGAAACACACATTGGCCAGCACATTTCCTGCAGTGGGTTTTGTCACCATGTGTAGTACTGGCTACTATGGTGACACCAGTATTTGTTACAGATCTCATGCTGCCACTATAGGTGTCTACTATCTTCTGGCATCCCATTCAGCTACCCAATTTGCTTGCATACTCATATCCATACCATAGATACAGGTAACAAGACATACTACTCCATTCTGCAATTGGTAAGGAGAGTGACTTACCTTGTGGGTGTGCCAGTAATGAGGATGGTGCTGGAGGGCTGCCTATGTTGGGTGCACATAGTACAATCCCTATACATGATGAAGCACAGGTAGTGTCATGTTTGGCATCCCTTTTAATGTACATACAAGTCAGAGAGTGGTGTCATTCCCTGCGTCCCTCCTGTGTCAGTGTATGTACTATGCGTTGCCTCTTTGCCAAGGCCACAGCATACTGGGCTTACCTCCTTCTGCCTACTGGGGCAGGCTCAGGTTGTTCCTCCTCTGAGTCACTCTGTGCCAGTGCAGGCCTTGGCAATGGTGAGGGGCTGTGTTGCCCTGCCCTGTGCTGTTCCTGCTGCAGCTGTTTCCACAGGATCATATTGTGTAGCATGGCACAATATGATGACAATTTGAGTACATGTAGCTGGGGAGTACTGCAAGGCTCCAGCAGATGTGTCCAGGCACCAGAACCATGACATGAGCATCCCAAACACACACTCTATTACAACTATGGTCTGTGAGTGTGCCTCATTATGGAGTTCTTGTTCAGGTGTGTGTGCATTTCTGATGGGTGTCATCAGCCACGGCTCCAATGCGTAACCAGCATTCCGCACTAGGTGACTGTAAAGGATGTCCCCACTGGCAAATCTCTGGTACAGCTGTGTCAGATGCCAGATGTGGGAATCATGATAGCTTCCAGGTAAGCCAGCACACACATTCATTATAATGCCCTGGGCATCGCACATGGCCTGGCAGTTGATGGAGGGGAAGCCCTTGCGGTTGATGTAGACCCTACCCCACTCACCAGGTGGTGCTTTTATGCATATCTGCGTGCAGTCTATAGCACCCACTACCTCAGGGTATTCTGCTATTTGGTGGAAGAGATGCATATTGCTGGCCAATGCCTCACCGGTGTTGGGGAAATATACATGCTCACCGGCATGTGTTGACATGGCATCCAGGAACTGGTGGAGTACCCTGGATGCTGATGCCTGTGAGATCCCCATGATATCCCCAGGTGACCTTTGGAAGGTACCTGTGGCTAGTATTCTTAGGCCTTCACATTCCTTGGTATCCACTGGGATGGGTTCCCCACTGTTAGTTCTGTGTGTGAGGCGTGATCGGCACAGCTCAACAATTTGCTGTAGGAGGTCCCTGTCCACCTTATAGTGCTCCACTATCTCCAGCTCATGTAACCCCTGCTAGGTTAACCTGGGTCTGTACACTCTTCTCCATCTCCTCACTGTGGGTTGCTCGACAGCATTCTCATCCTCACCACCCTCAGCATCTTCCACATGTTGATGTATGATAGCTATTACAGCCCTTACCATTTTGTTGTTTTTGTTTGTTAAGATTCCCCCACTTGTATACACCAGTGATGTAGATTATGTGGGAAAAACCAGAGGGAAAGGTGTTTACATAGTTTATAGTAGTGTTCTGGGCTGGCTGGTCTGCTGCCTGTGTAATTGGCTGATTCTGATACATTTCACCTGGCAGCTATGCTAGTTCTCCTAGATTACCTTCCTACTGCTGTTTTCCTTTTCCATTGCCTTCCTGTTAAAGCCCGGTGGCGCACTGCACACACAGAGTTGACAAAAGTGCACAGAGCTGCTATCTCCTGGTTTACTTTTTTTCCCCCTTTAAAACCCGGTGCACGGCACACACACCCGCTTAGGTAATGTAAAGAGTGCTAGGCAGCCTCAGACACACCCCCTTGCTTAGCTCTGCTAAGCTAAGAGCAAACCCAACCCACAGGGCTCCAATCCACTTACAGTATGCCTGACACACACCCCTATGATGTCAGCTAACTCCTAGGCTTGCACAAGCTCTCCTTGCTCTTACACTGTTGAGTGCTAACTAGCACGCAGAGGAAATTTGGGATTCAGTATCATTCCCCTCACTTGCATATGATTGCCTGCTGATGCATAGTTACAGGTCCCACACTGAGCCTTCCCCCTTAGCAACCACTATTCACTGGCCATGTTGTCTTCTGCCTGCCATTGAGTATAATGGCAAAATAGTGATTTTGGTTAGAATGCTTATTTTAGGATTTTTTTTTTATTTTTCGTATGATCCCATTTGCACTCCGCTGCCCTATGCTTAAACAGCCAAGATCGGCTAAAAAAAAAATCAAGGTAAATTTTTTTTTTGCAACTGTTTTCCATGCCAATGGCCATATATTTGGCCAATGGTATGCTTTCTACATAATATCCACCCTTTATTTGGAGCTGTCATGGCTCAGTTTTGTAGTTTGTACAAATGTACTCAGTTATTAACTGAGTACATTTCTGCAGGTTACACTAGTCCTGCATGGCCGGCGTCCAGCTTCCTGGATCACAAATTCCCCTCATTTGCATGGATTTCACCTGCAAATGGGGTAATTTGCATACAGGAGCTGAGTTCATGCAGGACTAGTGCAGGAGCGGTCGTGCACATCACTACAGCATATTCCTAGATCGCACGGCAGACACATTGCTTGCTGGAGCTCCTGCACTAGTCCTGCACACTGTGCAGGGCTTGATGAATCCAGGGGTGTGTTTTTATCTGTTTAAAATAAGTTGCAACATGTCTTTTACTATTAACTCCATCAGTTTGCAAGAAACCGAGTGTAATGTTAGTATGCAATACACTGTCTAATTTGTCTCTATTTTTCCTATGTATTCTGGAAGAACTTGGAGTTAGTTGCTGAATGGTTTCCTTGTAAGGTTTAATGCTTTTATGTATGCAGTTTCTTTAAAGAAAATGTCAATATTTCAAAGTAAAAAAATAAATGGGTTTGATTCTTTACTGTAGTGTCCCATGCAAACCTGAATGAGTGGTCTGGAGGTGGGGATCTATCTATTAATATCATGAACTTGAGAGTCTATAACAAGAACCACTAAAGACCTATGTCGTTTTGTCACTCTGATAAATGTGACCGAGACCTAATATGCACAAAAAGCTGAGTAATAACAACATGCATAAGCATCTAGCATAGAACAAAAAGCAATAAGCTTTTACAGGAAATATGCAATAAGAAACATGACTACACAGCAAAGGAATGGATCCCTGATTGTAACCCAGATGTTCCAAGTTTGGTTAGCTGCATACAGCATAGAGGACCCGGTTGACAAAGTAAATGGCCAAACATTGCCATGCTCATCCTGCAGTAGGTTGTTGGTTTTGTCAGACTGCAGGATTACCTTCTTTTGGAAGGTCTGGAAATATATTATGCATGAATAAGAAATCAGTAGCATGTAGTGGCTACATTATGATATCCTTTCTATCACTGAGTAACTGAAATTTGTGATATATTTGTGGGGGTAAGATTTTTATTTATTTTATTTATTTTACATTTGTTTACTGCGAAGGTCCAATTGTATTTTAGCCCATATTCAATGAAGACCCAGGGAGAAAAGCTCCAAGACAATCTTAGTAAGCAAATTACATTATACATTATAGTTTACTATGAGTTAACAAAATAGATCTTTCAGCAAATAGTGTAACACGCAGATTACAAGAACAATTAGGAAATTAAGTATTTACAGTAAATCATAGAAATAACATTGTACATAGTCTACTAATGATAACTAGCATATACATCTAAATGAGATGGATAGGCAGTGCAGAACTGAGAAATTAGTGATGAAGAGGAGAAAAAGTGAAGTATGGTAAGAAATGAGATTCGGAAGAAAGAAAGGTATTAATAGGGAAAGTATCTCAAGGGCAAAGTTGTTCTAGTAGGTATGTGACTATATATGATGTGGGGGAGGGAGGGAGACGGAGTGGAGAGATAGGAGAAATGAAAAAGTAATTAATAGTTGTTGGATTTAATTATGTCATACATATTTTGTAGAATCCATGACATTAATGGCAAGATGAGATGAATCAGTGAGGTATTGCTAGTTCTTCCTACTGCTCCATAGGTGGACTATAATTGTGTAAAAAGCTATAACATAATATGGAAATGCATTTTATTATTCAGCAGGGGACATTATTACCATGTAGCACATTTCATTTTGTATTTCACAGTACAGTTCCAATGTCTGCTCCACAGATTTTCTACTTAGTCATCAGACTTCATTACATTTTAAGTAATTTGTATGAAAATGTTATAACTGTAAAATTTGCTGGTTTTGCATTAAGGCTTTGTTTTGGGATCTCAGGAACTTTTCATTTTAGGTAATGGTTGAATGTTGGTCATGTAGTTATGTGTGGGATATATGTGGAAAAGTAAGTGATTTGGCTAAGGTGGTCTCTGGCTATGGCAACAACTACTTTAATTTCTACATAGGGTCTAATTAGTCCTGGTGTTATTGCATCAGGTAATGACCATGGCTTCTTCTTTGTAACATGAGAGAGTCTCAGCTGCTTGCTAGTTTGTCTATCTAGTTGTTGATTTGCTTGAATATTTTTTTGAAACATCAGATAATAAACAAGGTAAGACTAAAAAGTGTCCAGAATCAAGAGAATTACTTATAATATAATATAATATAATATAATATAATATAATATAATATAATATAATATAAAGAAAACATTCAATCATCTCAACAGAAAGGATATTTGTCATTATTAATCCTTGGCACATTTGTTGGTCTAAAATAACAGATTTAGGTTTCTTTGGTTTTTAGGAACTATAGGTTGTCTAATATTTAGCGTGTCATTTGCATGCTACTTATTTTGATTCATTTAGACATTTGTTGGTGTTAGTACAAATCCAGAGAGCTTATAATATTTAAGTAGTATGAGGGGAATAGTGGAGTGTACATTTCTACATAAACACAAAAATTAAGTCAGCAGCACCAAGACCCACCACAGAAAGTTTCAGGAATCAAAAAAATATAAAACAAAACAATTTATTGAAGCGCTTTTCGTTGCTTGTAATGTAGCAACTTCTTCAGAAAAGATACACAGTTTCAAACAGTAGTTTATAAGTAATTAAGACATGTCATGTGATGACCACACCTCTCAGTGAGTCAAATTCTTAAAGAGACATTTGCTAAAAAAACACATGTAGTCATGAAACCTGAATACAAGAGCTGCAAGTTTGTCAGTTTAAAAGTGTCATTAAAACTGTTATAAATAATTATACAAAAGGCATAAAACTGTTAGACTCAAACAATAACAAGGTTAGATTAAACTTCAAAGTTGCAGAATAATCAACCGGGCATACCTCTCAAAAATATTATAAAGCTAGAGTGATAGGATTAAGTTCCAGCAAAGTACCAGTTACCATCTCAAACTTCTTAGTTTTAGAAGACAGGCAATGTTACAAGCATCATTTAAACCTGGTACAATGAATGCATTCAAACAGATCTGCCATTCCAACTCGTGTTCCTCTAAAAGTAAATTCAGTGGGCCACCTCTCAAATTGGCTTGAACTTGATCTATAGCTTTGAAAGTAAATTTGTGGCCCTCATTATTTGCTATATGTCTTGCTAGTGGGTTGTCAATTTTATTAACTGAAATGGCATAGGTGTGTTCATAAACCCTGTCTCGCAGTCTACGTTCAGTCTTCCTCATGTAGAATGCGGGACAGCAGACACATCTTGCTATGTAAACAACCAATCTAGAATTACAGTTGAGTTAAATTTAATCTTATATTTGTTGTCACCTATATAAAATGTATTACCCACTTCCATGAATCTACACATCCTACAAGATTCACACAGGTACATACCAGCATACCTATGTGTTTTAAGTTGTTGCCCCCCCACATTCAAGTAAGTTTTTAAGGTTGTGGCCTCTACGAAATACAATATTTTGAACTGGACCTAATTTACTGAGTACTGAAATATCACTCAAGATGAAATGCCAGTTTTTACATAAAATACGTTTAACTTGGCCATTGTCGTGACTAAAGGTAGTGATGAATCCACCTTTAAAGTTGGGGGCTGAAGTTTGTGATGACATTTGTGTTGAAACAAGTGCACTGTTTTGACAGTCTACCATGTAAGGAACAAGACTGCCCTGTTCTAAGCTGTTAAGCCCAAGGATGGGAGAGACAATTCCAAGTCTTCTTTTATCAGAAACTTCACTAACTAGAGTTTTAATAAGGTCGCTAGGGTACCCACGCTTTTCAAACATCTTCCTAAGTAAGACACACTCTTGATGAAAATCAAGCTCAAGTGTGGTCTTCTAGTCTTGACTGTGTGAAATATTCACCAACGACAAGTCAATAGAAAATGATGAAAAATTATAAATGTTAAAATCCCCGTCACTGTTAGTGACAATGTTCAGAGGATAGTTATTAGTTATTACTTCCTGCGTTTGAAATTGTGCCGATTGTTCTTCTGGTTCTGTTGGAATGATTTGGTCTTCGGAATTGCTCCCGTAGGGTTGTCTTTCCGAAAATTTGTGGTGCCAGCTTTGCCAACTTGGTGATGGCAAACTGGGAGAGAACTTTTGTTTTTAAGGCTGAGCACTTCAGGGCGAACCTCGTTTACTACATCCATTTCTTGGATGACATCTTTGTGTTATTTAATGGAGATACCATTCAGGCTGAGCTTTTTATTTCATTTCTGAACTCCACAACTGAGTTCCTTGTATTTACATCTACATTTCACACAGTCACGATTGACTATTTAGATGTGAAACTTTCAAAAGATAAAGCTAACAGGGGGCATGTATCACAGATTTTTAGAAAACCCATGTATTGCAACTCATTTCTACATTTTTCTAGCTGCCACCCGTTTCACCAGAAGTAGTCTATTATAAAAGGCCAACTAATAAGGGCAGCTAGAATGACCACACTTGAGCTTGATTTTCATCAAGAGTGTGTCTTACTTAGGAAGATATTTGAAAAGCGTGGGTACCCTAGTGACCTTATTGAAACTCTAGTTAGTGAAATTTCTGATAAAAGAAGACTTGGAATTGTTTCTCCCATCCTTGGGCTTAACAGCTTAGAACAGGACAGTCTTGTTCCTTACATGGTAGACTGTCAAAACGGTGCACTTGTTTCAACACAAATGTCATCACAAACTTCAGCCCCCAACTTTAAAGGTGGATTCATCACTACCTTTAGTCACGACAGTGACCAAGTTAAACGTATTTTATGTAAAAACTGGCATTTCATCTTGAGTGATATTTCAGTACTCAGTAAATTAGGTCCAGTTCCAAATATTGTATTTCGTAGAGGCCACAACATTAAAAACTTACTTGAATGTGGGGGGCAACAACTTAAAACACATAGGTATGCTGGTATGTACCTGTGTGAATCTTGTAGGATGTGTAGATTCATGGAAGTGGGTAATACATTTTATATAGGTGACAACAAATATGAGATTAAATTTAAACTCAACTGTAATTCTAGATTGGTTGTTTACATAGCAAGATGTGTCTGCTGTCCTGCATTCTACGTGGGGAAGACTGAACGTAGACTGCGAGACAGGGTTTACGAACACACCTATGCCATTTCAGTTAATAAAATTGACAACCTACTAGCAAGACATATAGCAAATAATGAGGGCCACAAATTTACTTTCAAAGCTATAGATCAAGTTCAAGCCAATTTGGGAGGTGGCCCACTAAATTTACTTTTAGAGGAACATGAGTTGGAATGGCAGATCTGTTTGAATGCATTCATTGTACCAGGTTTAAATGATGCTTGTAACATTGCCTGTCTTCTAAAACTAAGAAGTCTGAGACGGTAACTGGTACTTTGCTGGAACTTAATCCTATCACTCTAGCTTTATAATATTTTTGAGAGGTATGCCCGGTTGATTATTCTGTAACTTTGAAGTTTAGTCTAACCTTGTTATTGTTTGAGTCTAACAGTTTTATGCCTTCTGTATAATTATTTATAACAGTTTTAATGACACTTTTAAACTGACAAACTTGCATCTCTTGTATTCAGGTTTCATGACTACGTGTGTTTTTTTAGCAAATGTCTCTTTAAGAATTTGACTCACTGAGAGGTGTGGTCATCACATGATATGTCTCAATTACTTATAAACTACTGTTTGAAACTGTGTATCTTTTCTGAAGAAGTTGCTACATTATATATCTTTTGTTTTATATATTTTTTTTGATTCCTGAAACTTTCTGTGGTGGGTTTTGGTGCTGCTGACTTAATTTTTGTATTTCAGTAGTTTGTTGGCTTCCTTTTCCTGGTTTATATACATTTCTACATAATGTTGATTGTTTGATATAATGAATATTTCATGATTTCTTACACTGATATACAATTATGTTTTTGTTTCTGGTTAATTAAGCAATTGTTTGTTATTTATTTATTTATTCATTTACTTAGTTATTTTGATATTAGTTTACCAGATGAGTCAGATTGACCTTGTCAACCATAACCAAGAATCTGACCAACAGTACAATCAAGTCAAAAGGATATACAATTTTCTTTGAATTTCTTTGCCTAAGATATTATACACTATACAGTTTTAGTTACAAATGAGACAGAAATGTTATACTATATTATACATACAATGTTATATACATGTATTGGTTAATTGTTTTCTTCTGAGACAACATGGTAAAAGCTTTCCCACAAAACATTCTTTGGGTGTGTTACATAGACCTGAGAGAGGCAAATTTAGAAGTAATGAATTAGACAAATCCAGAAAGAAACTAGAAATGTACTATTGCAGTTTTCAGACAGATCATATCTTGAAGAAAATGACTAATAGAGCTAGTACAATGAATATATTGAAATAAGAAATATTGTAAACAACAAGGATGTTAGAGCAAACATTATATTTGCATATTTACATCAATAGACTTTAACTTAGTATTAATGGTAGTATTTAGTAACAACAATTACTGTACAGCAAGTCTTGTAACCACTATACAGCCAGCTATTGTCCATAAAGTCCCTGTGCTTGTGCTCATCTAGGACAAATTACTTAATTTTGGCTGTAAACAAAATGAAATCAGTTTGATTTCTGATTTCATCTGAGATTTTATTCGAGAAAGGTTGTTCTATTTTGCTAAATGTCCTTTTACCCACTGCAGAACCATAAGGAGTTCTGACTAATGCCATCCTGTCTTCATAGTTATTTCTGAATGAGTTGTTCAAATGTTTGAGTGATAATTTAAGCTTTGGTGGTGGGCAGTAATGTTGCTTTATTATTTTATGAACAATACTGGTTTAAGTAATGTTAGTAAGCTTGTGAAAGATAATTGATAGATTTTTTTAATGTGCAACAGTGTTGTGTTTATGAGGGAGCAAGGAATGTAAACCTTATTATTTTATTGACTATAGTCTAAAGTGTGGGACTATAACTTATAGTGAGAAGTTCACTTATAGGTCAACTATATTTGATTATTGGCAACAGCTAGTCTTTCCTCGGCAAAGGAGGCCAGTCTTCTAATTTGTGTTTCTTGTTTGAAAAAATGCTTTCTTGTATTGACCATGAACTGCCCATCGCAAACTTGCTCTTCATGTACTTGCATGTAAGATTTTCTGTAGAATTACCAACTTTAACTTTCTTGTTGCTCATGAGGTTTTCAAATGTTCCTTTCAAGTCTTTGTCCTTCTTTTGTCTAAACTCAATTCATCCTCCCTCCTGATCATTCTGTTTATATGGTACTTCACAGAGGTCCTGCGGTATTTCATGGGCTTCTTTTCTACTGCATTCATTATAAATCTTTCTGGAAAAGGGTTATGCAAAATGAGCTTCAAATTATAGAACGGTGCATACACAATCCATGTAGAGAGAAGCTAATATAGATATTTGTCCAATTTTTCAAGATAAATACATTATGTTGTCAAAGGACAGAACGATAAAGTAAAAATAACACTTACAATACAGAAGAAGGATTATAATAGAAGAGTGGAGTGTCGTGTAAGAATAAATGCTGCACAGGATTGCAAAAAATGATACCTACCCCAAGCAATAATTAATAGCAGATGAAGAAAATGTGTTATAATATACAAGACACTTTGGAAAAGCAGAGTTGAAAAATCTAGCAAGACAAAGAACAATTAGTGGGCAATAAAGGCAGGCATGGGGGTGCATGGCTTCTGACCTAATATAACCTCTGTGATGAGATTTAAAAATCTCTGGGATAGGAATGACATCAGCTTGATAATGATATACTGTAGCACAGCAGTGAAGCTTCCCATGTATGAATAACTACATTTTGTTTTCTTACACCATTCTCACTCTTGGCTTGAGTAGTATCTAGAAGTTCATTTTATTCAAAATCTGTAAAAAAAATTACTGACGCCTCAACAAGAATAACAGCATTTAACAAGGTTTAACTCAATATTAAACTAGCTATGATCAATAACACAGCCTTCATTCACAAAGCATTGATTATAAATATCATAAATACAAATTAGAAATACTGAGAAATGACTCATTAAAGTAAATGCTTCCAAACTATTTGATTGCTAAGGCGTATATGATAATAATATCTATTTTAAAATGCAGACACATTCCTTATGTAACAAAGAAAATGTTATCTTTATGTCAGCTCTGACATTGGCCTTAATCTATTGTAAAATAGTTGTTTTAAAACCGTTTGGAACAAAACTGAATTTTTTTATAGAAGTAAGCTGCCATTATTTTCTCATTTCTGATGTTAATAATACCAAACATTATTTTGAAATATAATTGCAAATTATCTTTCTATGTGCCTAATATAATACAACATACAAGGACACTTTAGAACAAATGACATGTTTAGTAACATAGGCGATACAGCACATAATATCAAACTTCTTTCCATTAATTTTTTAAAACCATGCTGAACATATGAATACATACATTCTCAGTTTTCAACTCAGTGCATATGTATTTCATCTCTTGCTTTTGTACCTAGGTACTGTACAACTTTTAACAACTCCACTATTACAGTTTTCTATTGATCTTCAAATCCATTTCATATGTCAGACAGTACCTTTGTATATAGACATAGCATTTTTGTTTTTTTTTATCTATTTTTTGTATATTTTGTATTTCTTGTATAGTTTATGATTTTTTTTTTATTTCCATGTTTTGGTATCGTTTGCTACTTGTGAATACTTTTTCACCTAGGCTGCACCTGAAAATGGTCATGTTTGATTAGTACACTATTCCAGTAAACAAATTTAAATCAAATAAAAATAACATATAGAACAGTTCCCACATGGATAACTGGAAACATAGTGAATCAGACAAATCAACATGGAGTTTTACAATATGACTACATATAACAAAAGCCTGTATACTTTTACTCATTGACAGGACTCAAATAACTATTAGGTTCATAAGTTCATAGGTTCATAGGTTCATACTAGGCTATCTGCCCTAGGGCATTTATAAGCCTAGCCAGAGTGTGTGTGGCTTTCACCACCCCTTAGGATGAGAATACTATACCCATTAGTTTGCTGTGCCTCTGTCCAGCAGTGACACAGAGATGATTCCTGGGGTAAACCTACAATCTCCCATCCACTCGTCAAGATTTCCCTTGAACAGAGTCAGTGAGGGGCTCTGCCTCACATGGACTGGGATTCTGTTCCATAGTGTAGGGAGTCTCTGGGTGATGAATCTGTCCCTCCAGCACGTCCTATTTATATCCGTGTTGAGGTTTAAGTCTCTTGAAAAATCCAGTGTGCTAATATAAAAAATGACAATATAAATATAATGACAATGTAAATAAATAAAAATGAAAGCCATGAAAGAAAGTAAGTGGCAAATTTTGGACAGATGCCATTAGGTCACCTGGCATAAATGAAAATATAAGTATTAAACCATTTTTAATCATGGCATAAATATATCATGGATGTTGCCATTGTATTTGGATTTTTGTTGACTTGTAACAATTTATGAGCACTAGTCATGCAAGTTTTACCATTTTACTATTACATATATTTGGAGTATGTTTTAAGATGAAGTTAGTACGTGCAGAGTGCATTTTATTGCATTTTTTTTACCATAATCATTTTTATTTATCTACATTGTCATTATATTTATATTGTCATTTTTTATATTAGCACACTGGATCTGTTGAAATGCTTAGTTGTTTTTAGCATAGTAGTATGTATATATGGAGCTATTATGACTATGTCTCTTTAAGAGCTCCATTTCCTTTTGAATTTTTGGCGCCAAAAAGATTATTTAAATGGGAACAGGAAGTACTCCATTTTGGTTCTGAGGAAGTCTGATTTTTAACAGATGAAAGTGCTAAACCTTATTGTCAATAAAAAAAATATTTTTTTTATCATTACAAGTGGATTTAGCCTGAATTTTGGTGGAACACCAGTGTTGGCTATACGTGTGTTATACTCTGTTCAAGATGTGCAGAAGTTACTATATTTTACCAGCTAGCCTTTTTCCTTAATATATTTCTGTACATTTAAGTCACAACACTCTTCCCTTTATTTGATAGCTTAATGATTGTTATTTTAACAAAACCATTGTAAAACTAACCATTAAAATTAATTCAAATTAAAGGAACATCTTTATTATTAAATAATAAAAATTAACACCAAACTCCGTTCACAGACTCCACACGTAACAGCACTGCACACCAACCGATATTCCAATTTATTAGTAAAATAATTAAAAATGTATAAAAATACAATTTCTTTTACATATGAGTTAAGCGCTTCCATCTACTCTATGTAGACTTCATCAGAACAATTAATTGTTGTCACAGCCGGCGTAAATATAATCATCAGCCTATCTCCTGCTTTAATTCATTACAATTAAATGAAGTAATCATAGTTTAAAGTGCTCAGTGCTTAATTTCCTTGGTGATCACCTTTTCATTAAAAACCATATCAAATCTATTAAAACTTCCTTATTTTGTACATGTGTCATCAAATATATATACAACTTTTATGTACACACATAAATTTCAACCTAAACAAATGTGAAACACTTGCTGATATATTATTTACTAAATATAAAAGTATAAAACCATCCTAATAGTCCCCATAACTTAGTAGGTATGCCACATAGTAGTCCTAACTATCCACTGTTTTCCAATATGGGCTTAATGGAAATAGTTTCATTAAGCCCTGGGTGAACTGAGGCGTTAAGCTTAATCTGCCACCTAGCCTCTTTTTCACCCAGTTTGTTTTTTATACTTCCCCCTCTCGGATTCTCTTTTATACATTCTAGTATGCCAAAATTAAAGGAATCACAGTGTTTACTACCATATAGATGCCTCCATAAAGCATTCTTTGTATCATGTTTCTTTATTCTATAACAATGGTCGTAAATTCTATTTCTAAGGCATCTATCAGTCTTCCCCACATAGAAACAAGGGCATTTAGTACACTTCGCCAAATAAACAAGATGGAAAGTCCTACAATTACCTTTTTGAAATTTGACTTTGGTTCTGTTTATATCTTCCAAGGTTAAGGAAGAAACCTTAGTAATTAAATTGCACTGATTATAATTTCCGCATTTAGTAGTGCCTACACCATTGTAATTGTGATTATTATTTACAATTTTCCTTTCTAGTTTCATTTTTAAGTTGCTTGCATTTCTAGATACAAATTTGGGTGCCGTCCCCACCATCTTGAATACACTGTTATCAGTTTTCAAAATATTCCAGTTATTTGTTATTATTTTCTTTATGTCCCTAACTTGAGGGGCATGTTGTTCACCCAGGGTTAATGAAACTATTTCCATTAAGCCCATATTGGAAAACAGTGGATAGTTAGGACTACTTTGTGGCATACCTACTAAGTTATGGGGACTATTAGGATGGTTTTATACTTTTATATTTAGTAAATAATATATCAGCAAGTGTTTCACATTTGTTTAGGTTGAAATTTATGTGTGTACATAAAAGTTTTATATATATTTGATGACACGTACAAAATAAAGAAGTTTTAATAGATTTGATATTTTTTTTAATGAAAAGGTGATCGCCAAGGAAATTAAGCACTGAGCACTTTAAACTATGATTACTTCATTTAATTGTAATGAATTAAAGCAGGAGATAGGCTGATGATTATATTTAAGCCGGCTGTGGCAACAATTAATTGTTCTGATGAAGTCTACATAGAGTAGATGAAAGCGCTTAAGTCATATGTAAAAGAAATTGTATTTTTATACATTTTTAATTATTTTACTAATAAATGGAAGTATTGGAATATCGGTTGGTGTGCAGTGCTGTTACGTGTGGTGTCTGTGAACAGAGTTTGGTGTTACTTTTGTTATTCAGTTGACTGTTCCAGGCATATATCGTGTTCATAAATAAAAAAATGTCATAGTTCAATATACCAAAACAAGTTTGTTAGATTGGCTTTAACAAATTTAGGAGTAAAATTACTTTGATAAGGAAGGCCAGAAAGATTATATTCAGGAGGGAAATTCTCACAGAAGATTTTGTAATTAGATACATCTGTAAATGGTTTATCATCACAACAACTGAAGAATATTTATTTCCAATAATCAATATATTTAAAGCAGCTGCCATTTGCTGAATTGAGAAAATGACATAAGAAATGCAATTTTCTAATTAGTTTACAAATCCCCATTTCAGATGATGCACCTGGTATGAAACAGTATATGAAAATGTTAATACCATTTTCAAAACTTTCACTTCAGTGTCTGTTAAACTTATCACAGAAACACTAACCATATTATTACCATCTCTTCTATCAGTTATTATATTTTTTGTTATAAAAGAAGGTGCATTCACTAATGTCACATTGTATTACACTGGACAAACCAAAAG
This sequence comes from Protopterus annectens, assembly GCF_019279795.1. Taxonomy (NCBI): domain Eukaryota; kingdom Metazoa; phylum Chordata; order Ceratodontiformes; family Protopteridae; genus Protopterus; species Protopterus annectens. The sequence continues at coordinate 1,373,442,315 of NC_056731.1, forward strand.
ACATTTTAAGATCAGGCTGTAGGAGCACAGCAGGAACATTAAAGAAACAAAATTAAATAAGTTATATGACTACTTTCTGCTATACAAAACACAAATATGCATGTAGTAGTTTAAAAGCAAATATTTTGCAGCATATTAAGCCCAGTGCTAGAGCTATTATAAAGAATTCTGGTGTTTTTACCTCCTGGGGAAGGTATTTGAGTTTTAAAATGTGATACTGTATACATTAGCCATTTTAGCAAAGAGCTAGGTGGGAAACATTTAGTTTAAAGAAGCATTTTAATTAGTGTTTTGTGACTGGTATTTATTTATAAATGATGACATTCTGTCTATTAGCAAGAAATGACAGAGTCAGGAAAGTCTTACATGGAGTTTTAATAAAAAATGTGTTTCTGTACTTTCTCCTTTTATTATTTTTCAAAAAAGCTGTGTGAAATGTAGCTATGCTTTGTAATTGCTTAGACAAAAGTTCATGTTAAACTGATAGGTGACTATAGGTAAACAGTGCTCTCTGATAATGATTTCCAGAAGTGTACTGAGAACTGTTAATTACTGTCCATGACCTATATTAGTAGGAAATAAGAGTAATGGTTGTAATTTGTAGCATTACAAAAATGCAAGTTAACTCTGCTTTCAATTCAGATTGTGATTATCGAAAACAAGTATTACAGAGTCATGAAAATGTGTCATAATGCTCCCAGGTTATAAAAAAGTTTAATTTTTAAAACTAATATGCCTCTTGCTGAGAAAATATTTTTTTTAAAGTAAATGTCATTGGGTGATATTACATCTTAATTATCACAAAAATTACTTTTTCGGTTTCAGAGAGTGGTTAATTATTCAGCTCTGCATGCTCTTATGTAAATATTATCTCATAATCATAAGAATAAAACGAAAATGAAAACTGAAATTTAAATGTGAGATTTTTCTTTCAATAGTTTAACATGTATGTTCAGTCATCTACACAATCACAGCCTAAACGTTAAAGGTATGCTTTTCAAAATTAAAATACAGAATAATAAGCTTTTCCTGCAACTTTAAGACAATAAAGATTGTACCATACAATATATATATTTCAATGTGGTTAAAAGGGAATAAAATCTAAACAGACTCTGCAAGAAATATACAGAGGGTCATGAAAGACTTTACTAGATGTATGAAAGAAGAGACTGTCCTGAAAACTGGAAGATACAAAATCTCATATCAAAAATGATGGCTTTTACAGAAATAAAATAAATAAATAAATGAATAAATAAATAAATAAATAGAACATTAAAGCAACAAACACATGCATGTGTGCATGCATAATATAGAAACACACACACGCACACACACACACACACACACACACACACACACACATATATATTTTAATTTAAAATTTGTTTACCAGGAAGGTCCGACTTGGAACAAAGCCAATTTTCAGCAGTGGCCATTGAGAAATGCTCCAAATGCATGTCTTTACAATGTGGGAGGATACCGGAGCACCCAGAGGAAACTGACATGAATGCAGGGAGGACATGCAAACTCCACACAGAAGGCACCCCAGAAGAGAATCGAACTGGAGAATCTCTTGCTGTAAAATAACAATGCTATCGCTGCACCACTACACACACACACACACACACACACACACACACACACACACACACACATATATATATATTTTTATATATATATATATATATATATATATAAAAAACCTAGCCTTGCATTCTAGTTATAGTTTCTAGCCATTACATTTAGCATATGAATAACCCAGAGATGGAACGATCAAATCGAACAAGTATATGTTGGAGTATTTACATGTTTCACCTATCCATGAGGAGCAAGGGGTCTAAACCATGGTCGAATTTGCGATTACCCATTGATTCATCCATATTAGATTTGAATAGTGTAAGTAAAGTTGTCTGCTTTATGTGAAGTAGAAGACAGTTAAGTTATATTCTTTGTGGTACATATCTATCCTTCCACAAGTTTGGTTTATTTTGCAAAACAGATTAAGATCTCTTGAGTGGGTGTTTATGATACCATGTGTAATAGGTCTGACAGAATAGGGTCTGTTAAAGCTCTACATGCAAGACAGATGATGCCTCTCAGTAGCCTGTATAATAATCTAAAGAAGGACAAGACTTTGAAATGATCTGTATAATTTTTATGATTTAGGCCCTTAACGTTTTAGTGAGAAAACATTGTGGTTATTCCATTTGTGAATAGGTTCACTATTCTGCTCTCACCCATTCCTTCAGTAAATTTTTTTGAAAACGTTGATCAGGTTAAGTAGTCAGGACCTGCCCTTGATGAATGATGTACGATGGCTATATTCTTATTTATAAATTCCATAATGATCTTTTCCATAGCTTTAAAGATAAGGTTAGCCAAGCTTATGGGTCTATAATTACCATGGTCCATTGAAGCCCCAACATGAAGTCTGTCTTGAGACTGATATTGAATATCTTCTGTAGAGGGTAATGCAAGTCATATTATAGACTGACCAGTAGGCAGTCTGGCAAGTTATTTGGCCCCTGTGACATAGTGTTCTTGGCACCTTGATATTTTGCTTTTGGAAATTTGAAGGGGTGTAAGTGTTACTATGTGATCTGAGAATAACGGAGGAGAGAGGAGTTTAAGTTTGAGTTTTAAGAATCTAAGTAGCAACTCGCAGATATGCACTGAACTAGGGCAAAATAGCACAAAATATACTGAACCTACTGATATTGCCAACATCCAAGCAGATAGATTCAGTGCAAACTTCATCCCCCTCTCACCTCCAAAATGGCCCACAGCAATACTGGAAAAGTATAGTGTCCCAAAAATCACAGACACACAGGTGAAAACAGCCCTTTCAAAGGCCAAAAACACAGTGTCAATGAGACCAGATGGTGACCCAGGCTGTGTCTTGCACGAACTACAGAATTAACTAACCCCCTACCTAAACACGCTGTTCAACCTCAGCCTCTCCACAGGTTATGTGCCCATAGAATGGTGGACAGCAATGGTTATTCCTCTCCACAAAGGAGGAGCCACAACTGACCCTGGTAACTATCGACCCATAAGCCTGACTAGCCTGGTCATCAAGGCTATGGAGCTCATCATCATGGAACTCATTAACAAAGACATTGGGAACCTCCAAACACTTGACCCGACCCAGTTTGGCTTTGTTAAGGGCTATTCATGCCTACTAAACCTGGTTGACTTTTTCAAGACAGTCACCAAGGTGGTTCACACAGCTTACCTTGACCTCGACAAGGCTTTTGACACCATTCCCCACTCGGGTATTACAGAAAAACTCACCAGCCTGAACATAAACCCCTATGTCATGAGATGGGTTGCCAATTGGCTTACAGACAGAACTCACACGGTAAGAATAGTGGGCTCCAGGTCCGATTCTAAACCAGTCACAAGTGGTGTCCTGCAAGGTGTGGTCCTGGGACCCCTACTGTTCGACATATACTTCTCAGAAGTACAGGCAAACACAGGAGGACTATGGCTAAGCAAGTTCACCGATGACTGCAAACTGGGAGCCATAATTGACTCTCCGGCTGACACGGACATCCTCCAAAAGGGCCTTACTGAGATGGACACCTAGTGTCAAAGTCATGGCCTCAAGCTAAATGCCAAAAAATGCATAGTCATCCCATTTGGGATAAACAAAACACCCATGAATTACCACACAGGTGGCAGCCCCCTTAATACAGAAGAGGTAATAAGAGATCAGGGGACTCAGGTAGATAGTAATCTCTCCTTTGACAATCATATTGCCAAAGTAGTTAGGAAATCTTTCTATGTGGCCCATCTAATTATTAAAGGGTTTGCATCTAGAAATAAAGAGGTTATAGCACCCCTCTACTCGTCACTCATTAGACCCATCATAGAGTACAATGCCCCATTTGGGAGGTACCTCACATGACACTTCCAACAGCTGGAAAGACCACAAAAGTACCTCACCAAGAGGATTACTGGCCTCAAACATATGTGCTATGCAGCCCAACTGAAAAAACTCTGGCTGTACTCAGTGGCATATCGCTTACTCAAAGGTGATCTCTGCCTGACTTATAAAGCCATGTCCAACTCAGAATTGATGGGCATGCTCTACCTAAAGAAATCCAAGTCACTGCGAGCCACGCGCTCTAGTGAGCTAAACCTCGCCAGAACAATAAATAGAACATGCTGGAGGGATAGATTCCTGACACAGAGACTCCCCATGCTTTGGAACAAAATTCCAAACTACATCAGGCAGAGCCCCTCACTAACACTCTTCAAGAGAAACCTTGACGAGTGGACGGGTAACAGAAAATACACCCCTGGGAACACTTCATTGGCTCTGCTTGACAGAGGATCAGTTAATTAATCAATGGGGCGGCGAAAGCCGACACACTCTGGCTAGGCTTATAAATGCCCTCTGACAGATAGCCTAGTACCTACCTATGAACCTATGAACCTATGAGTGAAATGTATCCACTAGTAGAGTGGCCATGTCCTCTAAGTCTGAGTATGTGATATGGTTTACTTTTAGTTCTGCATTGTGCAGATCTAATAGCATGTGATACCATTTACTATTAGCTCTGCTTAATGCTGGGCAGAGTTTCTGAGAATTTTAACATAACTAAATAAGTCACTGTGATGTCCTTCACCTGGGTTGTTATTTTTACTTCATAACTTGTTTTAGTTGATGTGATCAGGGTCTTAAGTTCCTTGTTTAGTTTAGGTTGATAGGTTAATACTAGGCTATTGGCCCTAGGGCCTATACAAGCCTAGCCATAACAATTCCCTGGCTATTTCTTCCCACAATATTTACTTCGCTGGACCTATCTAGCAGGGCGACTGACGTGATTCCCAGGAAATGAATGCATGCCCTGGCTTAGGACCCAGGGCCATCTGTATTCTAGTCTAACACTCTACACACATCCCCAGATGCATTTTTTAAAGGGAACATTTTTGGTATCTTGAGAATTAGATTTATTTTTATCTGCAATTAATTTACTTATTTTATTATAAAACCAGTTGATATTTGGGTTCTACCACAGGTTTTATTTTTAAATTCAGAGTTGTATTTACATCTGAGGCAGACATATTGATCTATGCAGCTATTTGCATGTACATAGAATTTTGCAGCAAAAGATTCCACATAAGCAGTGCAGTCATCAGGCTGGAAGAGGTGTTTGCTTTTCTCTAGATCAACAGTCAGTATTAACAAATTAACATTTACATAATCTCTGAATACCTGTGTACAGGAAGATGCTTCAGACTTCAAGTCTTATACCAGATTTGATTGACATGAGATCTGATATGACCATTGAGGAAGTAATAACTGGTGGGGAACAAAGCTGACCCATATTGATAAGGACCATGTCCAGGAGTTTATTCATCCTTGTTAGACTACTTATTAACTGAGTCAAGGAGATTGTATTTATGAAGTACAGAGATCTCTGGACATACACGTTTGAGGATGTATAAATCTCCCAGTTTATGGAAGGGGAGTTGAAGTCTCCTGGAAGAATATATAGGGACTTCATAATAGTTAGTTAGGAGCTATGGGCTGAGGGGGATATAGAGGGAGTCCAATAGTTAGCTATGATAAAGGGGTTTGTTAATAGTAAGTTGGGCAAAGAAGAGGGCCAGATCATTAGCTCTATGATAAGTCTAGAGATGAAGGTTTTTTTTTAAATATGTAGACACCACTACCTTTAATGCCTTCAACTAATGTTGTAGGCCTGAACATATGATAGGTATGTTAGGTACTGAAACCCTGAACTGATGGAGTGCTTTCAATGGTCTTGAGCCAGGTCACTGGGATGATACATATATCACTGTTTTCCATGGTAAGAAGTGCTTGTAGCGAGTGGAGTTTGCTTTGTTAAGGCTATTAATGTTGAACAGCAATACCTTAAATTTTTCCAGCTTCTGTTTAGTCAAGCTGGATGCTTTAGAAAACTGAAATTACTTACAAAGGCACTATGGTATGCGTACAGGTTAAGCCAATATATGAAAGCCTTGGGGAGAAAGGTGCAGAACATTCTTGGCAAAGTAGTGTGTGTGTGTGTGTGTGTGTGTGTGTGTGTGTGTGTGTGTGTGTGTGTGTGTGTGTGTGTGTGTATGTGTGTATGTGTGTGTGTGTGTGTGTATATATATATATATATATATATATATATATATATATATATATATAGATATATATAGATATATATATATATATATATATATATATATATATATATATATATATATATATATAGATATATATGATATATATATATATATATATATATATATATATATATATATATATATAAAACAATATATATATATTAAAATTCTTTGAATGGCACAAGAGGCTAAGCCATTTCTTGAAATCAATAATCTTTTGATTCTATTTTGGCATAGTTCTTGGTGATGATAGAATTCTGATCAAGGCTTCTGAATTCCCATGACTTTTTACTTTTTACGTCTTTATAGGTTCATTGAAGCCAATAAAGCCAAGCCATAGCAGCTGCTGACATTGTGCATTTCATTCTTTATAAGCTCACCAGTACAGTATAAATGGATTATTTAACTATTCCTTGGAATCAAAGAGCTTAAAACCAAGCCTGATCTCATAAACATTAGGATACCTACAAAATATCTGGAATAACATCCAAACCAAAGGGTACAAAGGGCACAAAGACAGCCCATTCAGTAAAAACAGCGAGAAAGAACCAGCCAAGCTAAACTGTTCACTGTGTAATATCTTAAACTTCCTGTATTGGAGGTCCATTAAATACAAGCAAATGACGCCCTTAAGGACATACCAGTGCTTCAGCTGCATGGCTTCTGAATGCACTTGACTGTTTTACCCTTTGCTGACATTTAACTCATTGACAATTAGTTAGAAAGTTTGAGTTTAGTTGTTTTAATACCTTTCAATAGACTATCTAGTAAGATGAAAGGAAACTATGGACAACTCTAAGAAAATGTATTTTAACACTGCCTTTATGGTCAAAAGTAAGAAATATCACAACTTAAAGGCTTGGAGAAAGAAAAAAATTAATAGAAATAGTAAGAATCACTAGACATAAGCACTTCAATGGATGGTTAGATGAGGCAGACATATACAGCAGAAGCACAGGCTGAAACAATGCAGTTACTGGATCCACTGCAACCACTGGATTAAGTAGAAAGTCTAAATGGTAAGCTAGGCTCTTTGGTCTCTAATAACATCTTACTGACAAAATGTTTCAAATGAATAGTAAAACAGAATATCTGGTTTGACATTATTAATCATTTTGCACAAGTGACTATACCAACTCAAGCACAAAAGAAAATGATTCACATTTCAATAGTGTTGAAAATAATTAAAATCTAAAATGCTAGGGGTCTATGGAAAAACAAGATGCAGTAGAAGAAATGTGAACTCATTTGGAAGCAAAATTTCACAGATAAAAGTTCATTTTCACAGATATTCTTGAAATATGGGACTCGATCTTTCCACTAGAAGAGGTAAAATATCATTATCACCATTATTTACACAAAGTGTGCATGGGGGAGTATTCTTGACCCCCCCCCCAACAAGAAGGTAGCAATGTGCTGAAGTTCTTCATAAATAACTGTTGGTCAATGACATAGACAAGTCATCTGGAGTGTTTCATCAGAGAGGGAATGGATATATGAGAGCAATGTCTCTTATTGGAGGAAATGGATAATCCAAAATAATCTGTCAATGCAAAGTTAGACACTGTCTTAGGCATGCAGAAAACAACTTGAAAGCGGTGGTCAGGGTTGTTGCCTAAAACTTCAGAAGCAAATAATAGGAGAAATAAGGCATGCACAAAAACTGAGCAGAAGGTAGAACATTTACATAAAGGGCAGGCCATAATCTGCAGGTGGCCTAGATTCATTAGATAGTAACCAAAATGAACTGGAAAAGGTACTGGAGTGATCTGAAGACTACATTATGAAAGACAGACAGACAGAGAACAATGAATGGGAAAATCACACTCATTTGGATAACAGCCCAGGCAAGACACCTGTATGTCTCAATGTTATGGCACAATACAATGGATCATAGAAAAAGAAAAGAGAGCCGTTGGGTAGTGATTTATTGATATAAGACCAGAGTGTTGAAATACATCCCAGTGGCACTATACAGGGAGGAACCAAAGATAGTGTGAAATCATGTTTGAAGCAAGCAGGAATGGACATGTGACTGTCATGTCTAGATTAAGACAGCAGTACAATTGATGGAAGGCACTGGACTCTCTCTTCTACAGCAATAAGTGGAACATTTTTAGAAAGCAATATAGAAATCAGGCCCCTGAAATGCACCCCCTTAATCATGGAGAAGTTATCATTAAATAGATACTGGTGGCAAGAGATGCCATATTGTCCAAGGATAATGCCCCTGTAGAAAATAGAAACAGTAGATAACTACTAAAGGAACTTGCCCATGATGGTAGCTGAGATAGTTATATACCCAAGCCTGCAGAGGTACAGAGGCATTGTCAGCTCAAGCAGTTTACATGAAGAAAGTCATGCAGTTGGGTTAAAGTAAGGATATGTTACTGAATAAGAAAGGTAAGGCAACTGTGTGAGTGATGGACCCAGAGAAGACAAAAATAATATTTGTAATTTCAGGAACCCCAAGCCAAACACAGAATAGAGCAAATGGAAATATGACTAGGAAGATCACAATGATGGATGGTGAAGCAAGATAAAATTGATAGTAAGATAATATGACCAAAGCACATACAAAGATAGGGCCAATATGTGAGATGGCAAACAGAGAAGTATTTGCTGAAGAATTTCTTTTGTATTTTATATTTTTATTATTTTTTTTTTTACTCCCGATGGTTACAGTGGTGAAGGAGAAAGTGGAAGGAAATCCAAATGTTTCTAATGACAGAATGAGAGTTGCAAAGGAACATGAATGCAAGAGAAGCAGAAGCTGAAATCTACACATGTTGAATGGTAACATGAGAAGAAATAGTAGAAAGGCTTTGCAGATGCAATTAAAACTAGGTTAATATGGGTAACTGATGGTATGTGGGACATTTATAATTACTGAAAATGGCAGCTGTAATGCCTGGTTACCAGTTCCTGTGAATAATTAGGGAATAATGACATGCTGTATGAACAGAAGGACAAATTGGACAGATGAAGGTATCTTGAATGAATTTACTATAATTATTGACTATGCAAAAGATTCAGCTTTTGGAGAAAATGCATATGTTACAAGTAATATCACCAAATTACAAAGCCTGTATAATGTGGCTGTTTCTAAACCTCACTAAGGCAATGAAGAGCACATTATCTGGGGAAAACAAAGAAGATAAGTGAGGTGGTGTGTATAACCATTTTGGAAGGGCTGCGAAGGTAATGTGCTTAATTATGGTGAAAAACCTCATACAGCCATTGAATAAGGCAATAGGTTTTAAAGCCACAAATATCACAAAGGGCATCAGGGTGAACCAGGGCATTATGGGGCTGGGTGCCTTCTTAAGGATGTTTGTTCAAAACAGACTGAGTTTATAGCTTCTATGGTGGCCATTATTGCGTGAAGAAATAATTTTGCCCCCTCTAAATTGCTAATCATGTACTGTTTCCAGAAACTCTCTGTAAAAGGCTTCTGGTTGAAATTTACTGAGATTAATTTTCATTTTGTCAGTTTTGAATAGTTATCTGTTCATCTACTCCTGACGTTTACTTAGACTATTAAGTAAAATGATTATGCAGTCTTTTCACTGACTTTCAGTCTGATTGCCTGCCATAAGTACCAGATTAAATGAATACATGGACGCTCAGACAATTAAATCCAGACCTTTAGCTAGGTCATTTGATGCCCTGGACCATTCCTCAACTGTCACTGTCCAAACCAGAGGTGAAGACCCCCCACATTTTTCTCCATACGTGAAGATCAAAAAAGGTCACTCAGACTTGAGGACCCCCCCCCTCCCTAAATATATTCAAGAGCTGAATAAATAAATAGACATGATGTTTCTACATAAATAGCAGTTTCACTGTGTGAAACATCTTTCGGAAACTGTAATAAAGAAGTAAAGCTACACTAGCATCTTGCTACAGTTCTTAACACACACAATGCAAGCAAATTATTTAAGCAGCCATGATTAAATGTGTACTAAAACTGAACTCACACCCTGCTGCCTCACAAACATTATTGCAACACAGACTGATATAGGGCCTTCCACAAGTGATGATAATGTTTGTGACCAGCCAACAGTGGTAGTACAGGTCCCCATGTAGCAGGCTCGTGCATGGTATATGGCTGCACAAGCAAAGAGACAGTGTTTAGTCCACAACTATGGACCAAGACATTAAGGATAGTGTTACCTTTGTTGTAAAAAACACATAAAGTATAACTAATGCATGTAGCAGTATGTGTGGGCTATTGCATGTGGTGCAAGGCCTACTATTACTGCTCATCAGACAGTCGCTCTTATCTTTAAAGAATATATATTTTTAATAAAAATTGAAGCACTCTTTTCTTTAAGTGCACCTATATGATTTATATACCTGTTTTGTTCAGTGGCAGCATATTTTTAGAGTCATGCCTGACAGCTCACTGAGGTCTGCGTAGTGAATGGCATTGGTGGTGCCAGGATGGAAAATGTGGAATATGTAATTTTCTATAATATTGTTGCATGTGGTTTATTTTTGGACTACAGCAAAAGTTTCCATTACTGCTTTTGCTGAAATGCTAACTATGGGATGATTACTCTTGGAGGAGTTGACTTTTTAACTGGAAGAAATGTATATATTTAAGTAAGTATTGGTGTTGTATTCCAACTTGCAGTTTCCATCAGATACTCCTTACCACCCGAATGGAAAACTATATAACATATCTTATGGTATATTCTGATGTTTCTTTACCTTTTTTCCTGATAAATAAGAAATACATCTCTCTGTTAAGGTACTGCACATCAAATTAGTTCATGCTGTCACATACAACAACCCCTATGTCATCAAAAGTATTAGTTAGTTAGAAGAAAGTACTAGTGTTGTTGGCAGAGTTTGTGTTACTGCTGTAGTCATTCATCTACCCTGTGTATTAGTTCCTTAATAATGTCCTACACTGTAGCCTGCAACCCCCCCTCTCCCTTTTTCTAACGTTTAAAAAACTTTCCTATCATTTTTCAGAGAAATATTTCTAAAGTGAAACTCTTTCCAGAATTGCTGCTTGTCATATGTTCCCTACTTGCAATGTGCTCCTTGACTTACACTAGGTCAAATGTGTCATATCTAAGGATAGTGTGAGTGATGGTGCCCATGATCAAGAAGAAGTGTTAGCATGTGCGCTCAATGCTGATTTGCTGAGATGATATGATCTACAGGATGAGGTGATCCTACATACCCTCATCTCAGAGATAGCTTCATGACTGTGACCTTGAATGAGAGGTTCTGCATTATGTTGATGAGGACCGACAAGCCCTGCCACCTTCTTCTGGGTGATGTCCCCCCACTTTTCCCAGGGCTTTGCTGAGAATCATGTGGTCTGCCACCTGTTTCCTTGTCTATCATTGTTTTGTACTTGAGTTTGGGAGATCCTGACTAATGTGCACAGAGATGGCTGCTGGGTGCACCACCATACTGCACATGAGCATGATCATGGCCTTAACCATGCTATCTACCACTTACACATACTGGTGGAAATCTTTACTTACAACCTGCCATACTTTGATCATCTCTACCTGACTCTCTGTGGCAGTGGACTGAGCCCAAACAAAGTCCTTGCACATCTGCTGCTGGGCAGTCAAGACATTGTGTGTGCCACCCCTTTGCAAAGATGTTACAATGGACACTGCTACCTCTGAGATTGCACTGTCTTCTTGAAGGTGTTCCTGTTGTTCAGCAAATGCTAATGATAAGTTACATGGGATCCCTCCCTGTAATGGGCGCTAAGCCATTACACTTGGCACTGTTTTCAGGCTGTGTCATAAATATAACTGTTATATTATCATCATCAACAGCCATGCTGCTCTCTGTATCTTCCAGCTATGCTGTCAAACTTGAACTGCTCATCTCTGCCACTAACCCTGTGAAGGTGCAATGGCTGACATTGTTACTGAAATCTTGGGGCACAGTAATGAAAGATGTATAATCAGCTGTGGAGGATACTTGCCATGCACACTCTGGCCATGTGCCTAAGGGGCAGAAATGGTGGGTTAACATATTGATAAATGTTTAGTAATTTAAGCACTTAGTTATCCTATGCAGTAATTCTCTGTATATGATTTTGCCATTGGGGATGCACTAACTTTCCTGACTGGATGATTGTGGGTGCTGCTGAGGTCAGTAATTGCTAGGGTCCACACCACCTCTGATTTTTCCTGTGTCTTCCTCATCAGTTTCATAATCATCTCCCTATATGGAGAGAAGGTTTTTCTCTTTGGCTGTTAAATGGATCAGTATAGGAGGTCCCCCAACATTACTGCTATGAGCAACTGTGTCCCCCAAGCCTTTGCTTTGGCATGTCTCACCACATTGTTAGCCCTTTTTCTGCACTATTTTAATGTGTGTCTCTTCCTCAAAGCTACATTAATATCCAAGACCACTTCATTCAACACCTTAGCTCTTTCAGCTTGTTTTCACTCCCATCCCCCTTTGGTAAACATGTACTTGCCTTTTGCCCTGAGATCCCCATGAGCATGCTGTTTTCTTCAGGATTAAAATTGTATTTCTTTTGTCTGGATCCCTGTTGCTGTATCAAAAATTGAACTGAAGCAACATACATGACTAGGAAAAGGAAACATGCTCATCAGCCTGTATTAAAACATCCTCCAAAGACAATGCATTACTATACATTGGCTGTCTTCACCCCTAAGTTCTTTGCCAAAGCATTTTGCAGCAACATAAAGAAAGAACCCTGGAACATAAGCTGAAAGCGAAAGCATACAAACATTAACATAAGGAATGAATGCAAAAGTTTTAATAATTTCATTGCATTATCCTAACAGCAGATAAAATTCCATTGCCAGTTTAATAAAGTAAATTAGACTTCCACGTATACTTCTATTCCCTGGAATGTTAACATTTTCCACAACTATGCTGTACAGCATCAGCAATAAATGAAACCACCAGTGTAAGTGTCTGCCATTTTCAGTCTTATCATATATTTCTCAGAACCTGATCAACACAAAATAAAAATGTTGCGTGTTCTCTCCTCTTAACTTTCATCTACACATTACACAACCAAGTATGTACAGGTAACAAAAGACACTTCACATTGTACTAGTTCTGCAAATAATGTCAACACACAGCAGTTACATATGAACCTCTTCTTACCTTAAAACCAATGTGTTTTGAAATTAGAGAGTTTTCCATTAATTAATTAATTAATTAATTTTACCTTACTTTAACTATTTTGCAGTTTACCCAGTTAATTGCTGCTGAGCTTGGCTGAGGCAGTTAATATGGTGGGTGTATGACATTTGATGAGAGTTGTGGCCCATTTGCACACTTCTTATATAAATAAAGCTCAGCTGAACTTATTTCTATGAATCAGTCTTCACACCTAAATTGAGTAGAATTTTACAAGTCCTAACACCTGAAGAGCTCCTACCCAGGCAACCTTTACCTGCAGTAAAATTAAGAGAATGCAGTTTTGCATCATAGCTGTAAACAAATTAATGTGACTCAAAAACTATGACAGTTACAAAAAAAAGGTTAAAATATGAAAGTTTTTCATCACACATTCCTCTTCACAATGGTGATATTACTATGTCAGCCAGACATATCAGTAATTTCTTTTTATCTAACAATAATTATACGATATATACATATACTTATTATAACTTTGTGAACATCTATTAATATATCTGTAACTATAGCCGAAAAACCCTAGCTATCAGCATGACTTTTGTTTGGGCAGATGTGATTTTCATTTTACTGCAAACTAGTTTTGTAGATGCACCCCATTTATGAGATATTTGCATAAATATAAATGGTATGCATATTGCACATTTAATGGACAAATAAATGTAAATATCTGCCACATAGTGCCAGTGAGACACCAACTATCAGTGCAAAGCTTTTTTTCAGTATTGTGTATACTTTAATTTGATGACATGGGGCACCATGTAAATACTCTCAGTTTCAAGTTATTAATATAATTATGAACACATGACAAATATTCATAATATTACCATGAAAAAAAATAATAGTTAAAAGTACCCTGTTGATGTAAGGTGCCATTCATGGCCTCTCTGGTGACTTGGCATGTGAAATCCTGAATCACAACCCATCCAAGTACAGAATGCCATCAATATGGGGGAATGCTAGGCCTCCAGAAGCCATGACATTTGTAGTTGTTTTAAAATGCAGTTCAGAGTTTTTTAAACAACCTTTTTATCTAACATTGGACTGAATGAAAAACAAGATTAAGAAAGAAATTCAGTCTTACTCTTCAACCTTTATTTTCCCTGCATCCTTTCAACATACCTTAACTGACCAAAACTATCAAGTAATAATGAAATTAAGATTGGGGCCTGAGTGCTGTGAGGCACCCAGAAGCCATGAGGTTGTAGATGCTCTGAGATGCCTTCTGGAGACTTTCTTCCAACCTTTTGATCCAGTGATGACTTGATCAAAAATTATGCATCAGGAATATAAATCCAATCTTACTTTTTTATTTTAAGAAAGAAATACATAGTATCCTAGTGTTCATGCTCAAAGTTGACCAAACAACAGTTCAAAATGAGCTTGTAAGGATATAGAAATCATATCAAGGTTAAGTACCTGCCCCCTAAGCCCCCACCTCAAAATAGGTAGGCAGTTTCTGTATGCCCTGCTCTGAAGTTAAATTGGGATTAAAAATAATATCCGCAGTCATATTTCTAGCTACTTTTGCCATACAACATGCCTTCTTATCCCCTACCCCAAAAAGACATTCACCTTCTGCGCAACCTTTTGATATCAGACTGACTGAAAATAGCAACTTGAATAAATATATTTGCTATCAGACATACATAAACAGCAAAAGATAGCCACCTGTACATGAATGAGATGTTTGATTGTGAGGAAATTGAAAAAAATAATGAATACAGTAATGTTCCCAACTTGTTACTTCTAGCGACAGCACATCACCCCTACACAAATATATAGTAACGCTCTGTGCACTCCTCTGATGTTTGTGAGGAAAGTTAAAGAAATAATGATTTAATTATCCTCAGCTCAACACAAGATATAGCAACCTCTGAGGGTTGAGAGGAATGTTAAGGAAATAATGACAATGTCACCAGGCTCCCACACAAGTACAGTGACCTTCTGTGTTTACTCATGAGCATGGCTGGTTTCATAGGTTCATAGGTTTATAGGTAGGCACTAGGCTCTCGGCCCAAGGGCCTACGTAATCCTAGCCAGCAAGGTTCCATAGCTTACGCCACCCAGGAAAGTTATTTTCCTGTGCCACTGTCCAGCAGAGACACAGAAGTGATCCCCGGGGTGTATTTCCTATTTCCCATCCACTCATCAAGATTTTTCTTGAAGAGTGCTAATGAAGAACTTTGCTTGACATAGATGGGTAGCTTGTTCCAGAGTATAGGAAGTCTCTGGGACAGGAATATATCCCTCCAGCATGTCCTGTTTATTGTGGTGACAAGGTTTAGGTCCCTAGAGTGTGTAGCTTGGAGGGATTGGGATTTCTTTAGGTGTAGCATGTCCAACAGCTCTGGGTTTGACATAGCTTTATATGTTAGGCGGAGATCACCTCGGAGTAGGTGATATGCTATGGAGTAAAGCTGGAGTTTTTTGAGGCGGTCAGTGTAGGGCATTTGTTTGAGGCCAGTAATCCTCTTTGTGAGGTATTTCTGTGGCCTTTCCAGCTGCTGCAGATATCTTGTGAGGTACATTCCAAAAGGGGCGTTGTACTCTATAATGGGTCTAATGAGTGATGAGTAGAGGGGAACAATTACCTCTTTTTTCCTGGATGAGAACCCTTTTATGATAAGGTGTGCCAGGACTTCCTGACTACTGTGGCGATGTGACTATCAAAGGAGAGACTACTGTCCACCTGGGTTCCAAGGTCTCTTATCACGCATTCGGTGTTAAGTAGATTGCTTCCTATGTGGTAGTTCATGGGTACAGAGTTTTTACCAAAGGGGATGACACTGCACTTTTTGGCATTGAGCTTGAGGCCATGGCTCTGACACCAGGCATCTGTCTCAGTGAGGCCCTTCTGTCGGATGTCCACATCATTTGAAGACTTGACTATGGCTCCTAGTTTGCAGTCATCTGCAAACTTCATTAGCCAGAGGCCTTCTGTGTTAGCCTGTATTTCAGAGAAGTAGATACCAAACAGGAGATGTCCCAGGATGGAACTCTGTGGTACTCCACTTGTCACTGCTTTGAGGTCAGATTTGGAGTCTGCAACTTTTACAGTGTGGGTTCTGTCAGTGAGCCAGTTGGCAACCCATCTTGTGACGTAGGGATTTATACCTAGTATAGTGAGTTTATCTATAATTCCAGAATGGGGGATGGTGTCGGAAGCCTTGGCGAGGTCAAGATAGGCTGTGTGAACCACCTTACCCTCATCCACGGTTTGGTGACTGCCTCAAAGAAGTCGATCAGGTTCAGGAGGCATGATCTGCCTTTCAAAAACCCGAACTGGGTGGGATCCAGAGTTTGGAGGTTACCAATGTCTTTGTATGAGTACCATGATGACCAGGCTCATCAGGCTAATAGGTTGATAGTTCCCGGGATCAGTGGTGGCTCCCCCTTTGTGGAGTGGGATAACTGTTGCTGGGCACCTTTCAGTGGGCACAAAGCCTGATGCAAAGCTATTATTGAATATTATTTTATTATTGGTTTTAGAATTGGTGGGGTTTAGGACAGAGATGATTATGAAGCCTATGTCAAAATCCACTTATGCAGCCTTCATATATAAGGGGCACAACCTCACAGAAGTTCTGAAGGTCTGGGTGTTCTGCAATCCATTTATTCTTACATGGCCATTTACTGTCATCCAGACAACCCTCAACAAGCAGTTATAGTCCATTCTATGTACAATTCAGACATCTGATTGTAATAAAAGAGGATGAAAGTGTAATGTATTTCACCTTTGTCCCAAACAAACAAATGCCACACATTAATCTACTGCACATTACTTCACATAATCACATTAGTTCTGTGCAGCCAAAATAATACTCAATCAACAGCAGACAGCTAGTTATTTTCTTCCACAGAAGACAGACACAGCAATTATATCTACTCTGTACGTATTTGCTATCCAGTTAAGTAGTCCATCTTAGTTTGCACAAAAGTGTACTAGCCCTTTACATTCATATAGTGACTGCTTAAACTGAACAAAGACAAGAAGGCCAGTTACTTTCATCCAGCCAACCCCCAACCATCCAGCAGTTATAACATCTGATGGCTATGTAATAGTATCTCACCTCCACAGTCCACTCAGACAAGTTACCACCCATTAAAGTATCACAATCCACGATACAAAGCCAGAAATATATTGCACAAATTCTCTGATTGATCGCTAACATCATTGTAAAAACAGTTGTTGTTGTTTGTCTTTTCCCGGTTA
Source organism: Protopterus annectens (assembly GCF_019279795.1). Taxonomy (NCBI): domain Eukaryota; kingdom Metazoa; phylum Chordata; order Ceratodontiformes; family Protopteridae; genus Protopterus; species Protopterus annectens. Next base: position 1,373,459,839 of record NC_056731.1, read on the forward strand.
GGGGTCGCCACAGTGGAACTCCGGTCCGCTAATGATTGGCAGTAGATTTTCACAAACGCCGAGGTGCCAGCTCAGCGTCCAACCTTCAGCGAAGGCATGCCCATTTACACGTCTTTCGAACACCCACACAACCGTGGGGAAGACATAGAGACTCCACACAGAAGGCACTCCCCTCACGCCAGCCAAGAACTGAACGGGAGTACCTCTTGCTGTGAGGCAACAACGCTACCGCTGCACCATCACTTATCATTGTAAAAATAGTAATAACACTTAATCTCATTCCACTATTCCCCTCATTCCAACTGCCTACACAAATCACAAATCCAGAAATAATGCCCAAAATATCTGTTGACAGTGCCAGTACTATTGTTAAAAACAATAATAATACTTCTTACCATGCCATTCCCCAAACTCCAACTGTCAACGCAAATCAAAAAGCCAGAAAGAGTGGCTAAATATCTGGATAAATGAAAAAAAATCACAGCTAACATGATAAATGTGAATGTATAAGTTGAATTATTTACATGCAGTTTGTATCTATTTTTGAAAACTCATCTTAACTACTTAAGATTAAAAATAAAGCTGTATTATTTGTGGTACATATTACTATTTAAAAATACAAATCAAAACTGCAAAGTGAATGATCCAACAAAATACTGAGCATGTTACTATGATTTGAGCAGCCACAACAAATATACTTACAAACTGAGGTATATACCTCTCAAATAATCTGCTTTATACAGTTTCACTTTCTCTCATAAGAGAACATGTTTGATTTTTGTGGTAAGTTGCTGAAATGCAGCAAGTTAGCACCAGTGTTACTTGGTACAGCAGCAAACAGCAGTGGTTCCTATTTATGATGCAAACACATGGGGACTTTTTTAACATTGAAGCTTGAATTGTTAATGGCTGTAACCTTCAGTAATTGTTCAGGAAATTTAGGAAGCAAGAAGGAAACCGGTGAACATTGCAGCTACATAAGACAGGGCACCAACATACTGTGAGTGTAGCACTTCCAGTTCCCAAGAATGTTTTCTTGCCAAGCTGAGCTGGGCTGTTCCTAAATCTATGAATATTCAAAACAATCCAGCAAAATGAAGAATCAAGAGAGAGGTATACGAAACAGACCAACTTTTATTGGGGTAGACTAGGAAAGGAACCCCCTCAACAAATGATAAGAGCAGGAGCAGTAACCTGAATGATAGATGTCTGACAACCAGATTGGTTACTGCACCAAGAAGTTTGACTTAATGCCACGGAAAGCATTCAGATTGCCAGACCTGTTTGTGTAAAGAAATGAAAGCATTCCAATGTGCAAAAGTCTTTTAACGTGTAAATAAAAATAATGAAACGCAGAGAAATAAATCATTACATTTTGATAAACTACTAATGTCATCTAAGAGGATGCTGTGGGTATTCTGAGGACAGGGAGAATATGCACCATCACTCCAGAAGGTTCTACTGAATGTGCTTTTATATATACAACAAAGCATATCCATAAAACAAAATGTTCTGAATTATTTTTTTCTAACATTACTTTTTTGTACTTTTATTTTACACATAAACAAACACAGGTTCCAGAGTGAAGCTAGACTTCTACATTAAATGTTTTTACTTGTCTTTTCTGTTTTTCCCTCTTGATTTTCATAGGTATGTAAAAACGTTTTTAAGTCATGATAGAATAATAATGTGGATGCATGTTAATGCAAGCTTGTGCACCTAGAAATGCATGTGTGCAAATATATATATATATATATATATATATATATATATATGTATGTATATATATATATCTATACCTAAATGAAAACCTATGGGATATATGTAGATTACCCCTTAAGGATCTCAACCCCTGAATTCTCGAAAGCTTCCACGGCATGCAAGATTGGTGCAGGAGCGCAGGCAGGCAATATGTCTTCCATGCGATCCAGGAACACCTGCAGAGGTATGCACGAGCGCTCCTGCACTAATCTTGCATGGACTAAGCCCTGGTATGCAAATCACCTAATTTGCAGGTGAAATCCATGCAAATGAGCTGATTTTGCAATCCAGGAATCTTGCAACAGTCCGTGCAAGACTAGTGCAATCTGCAGAAATGTAATCGGTTAGTAACCAAGTACATTTCTGCAAAATCCAAAACGGAGCTATGACAGCTCCAAATAAAGGCTGCATATCATGTAGTAAGCATACCAATGGCCAAGTATAAGACCATTGGCATTGCAAACAAAAAATAAATATATAAAAAAAAATCAACTTTTTTTTAGCCAATCTTGGCTGTTTAAGCGTAGGGCAGCAGTGAGCAAACGGGATCAGGGGAAAATAATAAAATAAACCTAAAATAAGTATTCTAACTAAAATCAGTATTCTGCCATGCAAGTCAATGGCAGGCAGAAGACAATCTGGCCAGTGAGAAGTGGTTGCTAAGCGGGGAGGCATAGTGTGAAGCATGTAACTATGCATTAGCAGGCAATCCTATGCAAATGAGGGGAAGGATAGTGAAGCCCAGTTTTCCCCAGCATGTGAGACAGGTCCTAACAGTGTAAGAGTAGGAATAGCCTGGTGCAAGCCTAGGAGTTAGGTGACATCATGGGGGTGTGTGTCAGGCATACTGTAAGCGGATTGGAGCCCTGTGGCTCAGGTTTGCTCCTAGCTTTAGAATAGCTAAGCTAGGGGGTATGTCTAAACCTGCTTAGCACTCTTTACAAAGCCTAAGTTGGTGTGTGTGCCATGCACCTGGTTTTACAGGAATAAAAAGGAGGTTAAACCTGGAAATAGCAGCAGTGTGCACATTTGAGCACTCTGTTTGTGCGGTGCACCCCTGTGCTTAAACAGGAAGGCAATGGGAAGGGAAAACAGCAGTAGGAAGGTAATCAAGGAGAACTAGCTTAGCTGGCAGGTGAAATGTATCAGAATCAGCCAGTTACACAGGCAGCAGACCAGCCCAGCCCAGAACACTACTATAAACTAACCAAACACCTTCCCCTCTGGTTTTTCCCGCACTCTACACCATCTGTGTAAACAAGCGGGGAACTTTTAACACTCACAACAGCAAAATGATAGGGGTTGCAATAGCTATCATACAACTTGTGGAAGAGGCTGAGGGTGGTGAGGATGTGAATGCTGCCAACCAACCCACAGTGAAGAGACGGAGAACAGTGTACAGACCCAGGGTAACGTACCAGTGGCTACATGAGTTGGAGATAGTAGAGTGCTATAGGGTGGACAGGGACCTCCTACAGCAAATTGTTGAGCTGTGCCAGCCACGCCTCACAAACAGAACTAACACAGGGGAACCCATCCCAGTGGATAGCAATGTATGTGTAGGCCTAAGAATACTAGCTACAGGTACCTTTCAAAGGCCAACTGGGGATGTGATGGGGATTTCGCAAACATCATAATCCAGGGTACTCCACCAGTTCCTGGATGCCATGTTTGCACATGTCAGTGAGCATGTATATTTCCCCAACACTCGTGAGGCATTGGCCAGAAATATGTGTCTCTTCCACCAAATAGCAGAATACCCTGAAGTAGTGGGTGCAATAGACTGCACACACATATGCATCAAAGCACCACTCAGTGAGCGGGGTAGGGTCTACATCAACCACAAGGGCTTCCCCTCCATCAACTGCCAGGTCATGTGTGATGCCCAGGGCATAGTAATGAATGTGTGTGCTGGCTGCCCTGGAAGCTATCACGATTCCCACATCTGGCATCTGACACAGCTGTACTAGAGATTTGCCAATGGGGACATCCCACACGGTCACCTAGTGGGGAATGTTAGATACGCACTGCAGCCATGGCTGATGACACCCATCAGAAATGCACACGCACCCTAACAAGAACTCCATAATGAGGCACATGCACAAACAAGAATCATAATAGAGCATGTGTTTGGGATGCTGAAGTCACGGTTCCAGTGCCTGGACACATCCTGTGGAGCTTTGCAGTACTCACCAGCTACACGTACCCAAATTGTCCTTGTATGTGTCATGCTACACAATATAATCCTGCAGAAACAGCTGCAGCAGGAACAGCAAGAGGCAGGGCCACACAGCCCCCCACCATTGCCAAGGCTTGCACAGGCACAGAGTGACTCGGAGGAGGAACAACCTGAGCCTACCCCGGTATGCAGACGGAAGCATGCCCAGTATGTCCTGGCCTTGGCAAAGAGGCAAAGCATAGCACATACACTGACACGGGAGGGACCCAGAGAATAACACCTCTCTCCGACTGTCATATACAGTAAAAGGGATGCCAAACATTACACTACCTGTGTCTAACCATGTGTAGGGAGTGTACTATGTGCATCCAACATAGGCAGCCCTGCAGCACCACCCTCAGTACTGGGACACCCACAAGGTAAGTGACTCACACATGCCAGTCATGTGGGGTCATATACCCAACAACAGTCACAGCCATCGGGACAGGTGTAGACAAACATAAACAAAGGCTGTGCTATGGCCTCTGAATGAGGCCTATGTGTAACCCCCCCCCCCCAGACCTAGACAGACAGACTACAGCAGGTCAGACAGTGGAATGTCAGTTCTGAAGGCTAGGAAGTCAGAAACTAATATGTAGGTAATTAAAAGCTAAGATCTGTAGTATACTGGTATGCCTCTAGCCAGCATGATAGGTAAGAATACAGACTGAAATGGAGTACCTGACATACCAATACAGTCCTAGAAAATGTGTACAAGTGCCAGGTGTGCCCCCCCCATCCTACGTAGAAATACAGTAACAGTCAGGTGTGCCCCCCAATCCTATATAGAAATGTAGAAATAATCAGGTGTGCCCCCGATCCCACGTAGAAATATAGTAACAGTCAGGTGTGCCCCCCAAACCTGTGTATAAATAGTCAGGTGTGTGTGTCCCCCATCCTACATAGAAATATAGTTACAGTCAGATGTGCCCCCCCACAATCCTGTGTAGAAATGTAGAAATAGTCAGGTGTGCCCCCCCCCCCATCCTATGCAGAAATGTAGTAACAGTCCATGCCGAATGATCAACAGATACCCTGCAGAGACAGCATGCAACCTGCAGGTGTACAACACAAAGATCAGCAGTGCAGTACAAACTACCTGGACTTGATCCACGCATTCAGTACAGATGGCCATCCTGGGCATGCCCACACACTTAGAGTAATGAAGGCAATGTTAGTCAACAACAAGCTGAAAGGTCATACTGGACATGCTCACACACTTAAACACATGAATGCCATGTCTGCAAACACCAGTGGACCAGATATATCTGGCAGTCGCAGATGTTGGTGCAGATACTCCTCAGTATGCACCACACATGCTTTGCACACACAGTGGATAGGAATACAGGCATATATGTAAGGAAAACACACTATAATAAGCCAAAGGTAGACATACATAGATGTGTGGAAGAGGGTGACTGTGACAAGGAGACATCCAGGGCTCTCTCACCCAGTACACAGCCAAAGAGCCACAACCACACGAGGGTCTGATGTCACACACTGCAGATACTAGCCACCGGTATCTGTCAGCATTACAGAGTATGTGGTGCACATGCCAGCTGTGCAACATGACTGTTCAAGGAAGTAGTCATCTAGCAGCTGTATACACGTACCTGTGGAATATGACCCAGGTTGTGCCTGCATGTGGAGTGTCAGTCCCTAGCTGAATTGGTTATGGCCCATGCACACACACTGCCCTCCCCATAGCCCCACTATGACAAGCCTGCTGAGGTCATCTACTGTGAAATGCATATTTGGGAGAGCTGTATCCTAGTAATCTATGTGGCACATCCCATAACAGCTGTATTGTGATAAACTAGTTAGGTAGAAGTTTTAGCCTTGGCAACTGTGTCTGTCTGAGTAGAAAGCAATGCTTTTTAGGGTGGTCACACACCCTCCAATTTAAATGCACTACTTTGGCAAAGCTGCTGATGTCATCCACCTAGAAATACACCTCTGGGATGGCTGTACCCCATTAATCTCCGTAGCTCATCATGTAGCTGTGCACTATTGTAGTGTGATAAGTTAGGTAGGTAGATGTTATACTCTGAAGCATGGCAAGTACTTGTTTGTGTGTCTGTCTGACCCCGTCTGTGTAGAAAACAATGCTTTTAAGGTAGTCACACCCCATACAATTTGTATGCTTTACTTTGGCAAAGCGTCTGATGTAATCCACCTAGACATACACCTCTGGGAAGGATATAACCCAGTAATCTCTGTAGTGTGTCTTGTAGCTTAATTAGATAGCTAGCTGTTCTAATCCCAGACATGGCAAGTGTGTCTGTGTAGACCGCAATGCTTTTTAGGGTGGTCACACTCCCTACAATTGCAATGCTCTACTTTGGTAAGGCTGCTGATGTCATCCACCTAGAAATACATCCCTGGAAAAATTGCATCTTAGTAATCTCTGTGGTGCATCCCATAACTGTGTACTGCTGTAGTGTTGTGAAATAGGTAGGAGTTCAATTCCCACGCATGGCAACTGTGTAATGAGCAATACTTTTTAGGGTAGTCACACTCCCTACAATTCAAATGTTCATCTTTGGCAAGGCTGCTGATGTTATCCACCTAGAAATACACCTCTGAGAAGCTGTAGCTTCGTAATCTCTGTAGCACATCATATAACTGCATACAGCTATTATGTGATATAGATCTCTGTTACAGGTTCTGTACCCACACATGGCAGATGTTCCACTGTCTGTGTGGGGAGCAATGCATTTTAGGCTAATCACACTCAGTACATATCCAATGGCCTACTTTGGCAGTCCTGCTGATGTCATCTAATGTGAGATACACCTTTGGGGAAGGGGTTACTCCAGTAGTCTCTGTGGCATGTACTATAACCGTGTTGTGCTGTAGTATACCTAAACTAGGCAGATAGGGATTCAACTACCAGGAATAACAGGTGTGTGTGTTTGTAACTTGTATCCTGTGTGTGATGCCTGGGCCCAATGTGGGGAGGGTTTTGCAAATGTCTTTTATGGTGTCCACTGTACAGGGATAACAGATGTGAAATAGCCATGAGGCTGGGGTGCAAATCCATACCCATACACGTGACATCACGGCCAGGCAATCACAGTTAGCAACCCCAGTATTACCCAGAGCACACTCTCAACCCATGTCACATACACACACACACACACACACACACACACACACACACACACACACACACACACACACACACATGCCGAGGCAACAGCTAGTATGTGTGTAGTACACTGCATATCGGTGAATGATGGTAACTATGGCGTGATTGCAGTGGCCTACACAGGGCATAGCACCCTATCCATCTGTCCAAGAGGCACATACATGCAGACAGTGCACCTTCCTCATGTTCCCCACTGGACACCTGCAACACCTGTGGTGCCATAAAATGTGTCCCAAAAAGGACATACCATGCCTGACAACATGCCCTGTATGGACAGATGCCACTGACACCAGGGAATGCTGGTAGCATGCTATCAATGTAGGTGCAGGGTTAACCTGCTCTCTATTACCAGTTCCTGCCACAGTTGGCCTCGACTGGCACATCTGATGATAATCTGTGTACACAACATGGGCCCAGGTACAGTTCCACATGTAACTGTACATGCATGTGGGAGGTGTGCACATCCCAGACACCATCCACGTCATGGACTAGGCAACACATACATGGCAAGCGATGCACAGCATTAGCTACGCTCAATAGCCACCCAGGTGACTGGATGGTGTATACAATACCCTTCTGTGTGGGCAAATGCAGAAACCACAGGCCTGAGCCACAATGCAGACCATTGTCCTGTGGCCTGATGCCAAGGTATACCCATCACCTAGCCTTGTATAGCCATCTGGCACAGCTGACCACCACATACCCATGCAGAAATGCACCCATGCATGTCAGTACTGGCACCCTGTGTGTTTGTGTGTGTGTTGTATGATGGTTATGATCACATCCACACTCACTTCAACCCCCCAGTGGCATACTGAACCACGCTGTCTGATGTCAGACACCTTCCCATACCCTTTGTACATATAACCTCCATATGACCTGTGTGGTGCATCTGATACCTGCACAGTAATGTGTTGTGGCAATCTCACTAGTGATGAGCTGTATCCCAGGCCCTGCCAAGTGTGCCAATGTGTGCGCGTCCCTGTGAGAGTGTGGCTGTGTTGATGCTGGCACCTGTTCATGCTGACAAGAACTTGTACATCACCTACCATATAGCTACCATATCCCTGTTGCAGATGTCACTCACCATCACGTATATATTCTGCAGATTCCACACCAGGTAACCAATGTGGTGCATCCAGCAACTGCATAGGACTGTGATAGCACTACATAGTCATCAGGGGTTTGATGCCCTGTGCTGGTAGGTGTGTGTTACAAACATGCTTAGGTTTTACTCTCCCACCTCTCCCTGACTTATCGGTACCTCTTTCTGCTTCCCTCACTCCCTCACTGGTTGATGTGGAGACCTATACCTGCTTTTCTTAGGCAGCAGCATGTGTATTTTAGGTAATGCTCATGATCAACTGATAGCGTATGCATGAATTGCAGCCCTCCCCTAGCTGATTGCATGTGGAACAGCTGTGGTAACATTCCCATAGCCAATTGCATGGAAACACACTCCATTATCTAGCAACATCATGTTTGTGTTGGTCCTTTCAGTCACTGTGAGCAGGAACTTGTTCTGTTGTTTGGAAAACAACATCTCAGATGGAGTGGGGATTTACCTCTGACCACATACACTGTGGAAGCAGTACAACAGACAGGAGGAGGATGTGCCTGACATGACTACAGACTGTAAGTGCTGCTATACTGCATTTGGAGAAATTTTGGTTTAACAGGGTGTGTGCAGATATGGCTGTCCTATATGTATGAATACCTGCCATGTCAGCTGTATGTTTATGACGACTCCCCATCTGTAAGGTCATCTGCAGACTGGGCAGTGTGTGGTGCCTTTGCTGTCATGTGTTACCCAAAGAACATGTATCTGTGAACTGCAGAAGATAGTGTGAGGATTGCAGTCTGTAGATGGTGAAAGCCATGACAGTTACTTACTTCATATCTCTCATAGGACATATGTTGCAGCAAACCCTGTTACAACAGTAAATGTATATGTTATCACAACAACGTGTCAGTATTGGCCCTGTGTATGTGCTTCTAGCCACAACTCAGTCAACCTTTGTACATATGTCATGCATTAAGAGGTGCATATGTGCTGTACACCATAATTAGTGTCATCATATCTGATAACAAGCCAGTGAGATATCAGACTGCTACCGATGTTATGTACAGTAGCAGTTATATTTGATGACATAACCTGGACATACTGTGGTTGTTTGTACAGTACTGAGGTCTGTGTAGTTATGGGGAATGTTGACAGTGTGTGCATTGCTAATTGGCCTTGGCCTGTGTACAGACTGTGGTAGTTGTCATCGTCCTAGGTCCCGTCCAATCTGATGTTACATGCTGCTCCGCCATATGTTACCATAATGGCTTACATGTTTGTAGGGCCATACACACACATAGCCCATACCACAGTCAGCAATCAGACCAAACTGTGTAGTGGCCCAGTATATGTAGGGTTAGAGTGAGTGGCACATATGAGGATGGTGTTGAACAGATAGTCCATATACTGTAATATTATGCTAGCTTGCCATATGTGGCTGTGGCTGTGTTTTCATTGGCTGTGGTTATGCATTGTCACACAGGTGTACCTTACCCTGGGCTGTGACATGCCTGTAGAACAGGTACATGTGCATTCCCCCATAGGAGATGTAAGCCAGTGTTGAGCCAGTCTGCCTGTAGCCTGCACAGTGCATTGTTACAGGCCTATCAGCTTATTGTACTTATCCAGTGAGATGTCATGTGCAGATAGTTACCAGATGTACTGCTGCTGGGCCTCCCTTAACAGTCATGTATGTCAGACAGAGCAGTGGGATGCTGTACAGATGTATGTAAATATCTAGTGGGTAGTATGTGGCCATGGCACCCCGTACCAGTGGTTATTATGTGTCAGGCCAGACAGGGGTGTGTGACTGCATAACCTATGGTGGCATATGTATACCAGTCGTTATGTGTTATACCCATCTACATGGCTGTTAACATCCATATTGTCAGGCATGGTACACGTGTTTTGCACTAAGGGGTTCTGTGTATACCTCTGGACTGCACTGAGTTTGTCAGAATGTCCATACGTATTGGCCAATATCTCTGCTGAAGTCGACAGGGGCAGTATGTGCTAGCAGCGGTACTTCACTATGATGTCCTTAGGATGTCTGTCAGTAGCCAATGGCACACATGTGGAAAGCAGATGTGACCTCCCACACACACCATGTCTGTGAAGACAATCCCAATTACAGTAGCAAATGTATGTAGAACTGTAATAGTACACAAATAAAGGTTTTCCATTTCTTCACACCTGTGTGTGAGTTTTTTTCCTACGACCTCTCTGTGGGTATATGTTGCAGGCAGTGAATGTCATTTGTATGGGTAGCCCATACAGTGTCCAGTTGTTCAGGTGTGAACTGTAGGCATAGTGGCTCTTCCATATTTTGTGCACCTTCTACATATGTATCTTACTGTACATATCTCTGCGCGTGTATGTATATCTACATATATGTAAATATATATATATATACATATATATATATATATATATATATATATATATATATATATATATATATATATATATATATATATATATATATATATATATCTGTATCTGCATTTATATGTCTGTGTATATGTATCTTGGGGATGTTGATAGCTTCCACATTTTACATTTCCTATGGGAGCCAACTGTACTGCATGATATGTTACCAATACCAGGCTGACATCATACAGGTGGGATGTAGTACTGTTATGGGATCTGCAACACTTGGAAGTGTATTGCAGGGCGGATATGTTTGGCTGTTGGGGGGGTATGCGTATTCGTACAAGACGTATATTGTTTGGGGCCTCTCAACTGCATTATCAGTGCATGTGGACATATTTGTTTTTGTTAATCTGCCATTGCTATCTACAGATGTATGGCCACATATACCTATATAAATATATATATCTGCTTACATATATATGACTATGCCCGTATATACATACATAGATATATATTTGTGTACATACATGTACCTTGCTGTGCATATGTAGACATATAGGTGTAGACATATGTATATGCGGTTCTACCTGACATGACTGAAAGCTCATATGACTGAAAGCTCACATGGTCGACAGTTCATTTGATTGACATGAATTTTAGGTGGGGGACTTTGCCCTCCACACCCCCCAATGTGGGGGGCTGTGCCCCCCACACCCCCCCTAACTATATATATCAACTCCAAGGTTGCACAACATTGGGGAGGGGGGCAAATTCATGTCAATCAAATGAACTGTCGACCATGTGAGCTTTCAGTCATATGAACTTTCAGTCATGTCAGGTAGAACCGTATATGCATGTGGACATATATGTATTTGTTATTTCCCCATTGTTATCTACATATGTATGTCCGTATATACCTATATATATGTATATAAAACCTGCCTTATATATCTAGATGTATGGCATACATAACTATGGCTGTAGGCATTTGCATGCATATATGTTCGTATACACATATATAGCTAGGTTGTATCTGTTTAGATATTAGTAGATATTAGTATATGTACACATGCACATACATCTAAATGTTTTCTGTACTGTTTAATGACTGGGCTGGATGATATGTTATTGAAAACAGTAGGGCTATGTATATCTGGCATGGCTTAGTGGAAAATCACTTTGTCTATGGTGTGCAGGGTCCTGGGTTTGAGGCTGTTTATTTTGTTGTTGGACAGAACACGGGCCATTGGATACAGAATGATTAAGGCTAAAGTGCCTTAAAGTAAACTAAAGTACTAACTTACTAAAGTAGTTGTAAGCGGGTTTGCGTGGCTTTGCATGGAGGTAAGCCCTGCTAACTTCCAGTTACAGTTTCTTATACTCAGTTCACTTCTACATTGCTTAACTTGTGTAGGCAGTGCTTACCCCCATACTAACCGACTTAAACCCATGTACTGCTGCTTAAAAGTGCTTACTCCCACTTACCCCCATGCTAATTTCTTTAAAATAAAAGAAAAAGGGGTTTAATAGGAATGTGGTGAAAAAAGGGACACAAAGAGGGAAAGACAGTAGGGACAATAGCCAGGGATGTGCAGGAAGGGTGTAGGGAAGGTCCATAGCTGCCCATTTCTTCTACAGCAACAGCTGTGCATATACACTGAATTTGGGGTTGCAACAGCTGTGCATATACACTGAAATTGGGGTTATCACCTTCACAGGCCCCAAAGATGGCTGTGCTGGGGGCTGGATAGGAGGGGCAGCTCACCCTCTAATTGTGCCATGCATCCCTCAAGCTGGCATAGCTGGTCTTGAATTACCTTATCGAGCTCCCTAAGCACCACTGCCTGGACCTGATGGCGGGTGACAGGTACCTCTCCGCCCCCACTCCCAGGGGGAAAGGGCCGAGCACCGTCCCCTGAGGCAGTTCCACCTAAAGGTGGTGCAGGGACAACAGAGGAGGAGGTCCCAGGCTGGGCCCAGATGTGCTGGTGCCCAGTGCCATGGCCAGCTGAGGTGGGACAGGTGGGTCCGCTGGGACTGGCCTTCCCATACAAGCTATGGTGTTGCAGTTTTTAAGAAGATATCACTTAGTAATAGTCAACAGCATTCAGGATTAGTTATAATGGCATGCATAGGTATTCCCATTAACCCAGTACACCAGATTTACAACAGTTGTAGAGCGAGCAGAACACATACATATATGGGACAAGAGTGGCCATTACAACAGCATACAGGTTTCATTGATGACAACAGGACACCAACATGGAAGTATTGTAACATGGCACATGCATAGAACCAAATGTCAATATTTATAAACCAATAGGACATATGTCCCAACAAAAGTTTGGAGTGTACACGTACCCATTCAGGTGTGTAATTAGGTTATTGTAGCACATATGGTGGGGGTGAGAGAGAGAGGTCAATTAACAACGATTATATCCCTGTAGTTTCACAACTTTCTTAGTCACTGAAGTGATCTGTCCTTTACATGTATTATTACACTATCCAATGTCCTTACTTTGGACAATGGTATCTTACCTGTTATAGCTGTTGAAGGAATCTTTGTTAACACTACCTGACAAATGCTACACATACTCCCAGATTCCATGCTTGTGGACAAGTATATGAGTGAACTGTGTTATACCTACAGTCTACACCTCTTACCTGTTATACCTGTAGAGAAATATTTGTTAACACTACCTGATAAATACTACGCATATTCCCAGATTCCATGTTGATGTTATACACATATTTAACAATCCATTATTGCACACACTCTGGTCAAGGCTTGATAGGATGCAGGTGTTAATGTGACATATTTGGAAATAGCTGTCATACAGTTTAGGTGAGATGCTACAATGACAGGTTTGTTTCCATATACATTCTTTTTATGTTCAGGTCTGACTATCCATCATATGTCAGTATAAGCTGCCTACATTTCTTGGATCATCACACTGATTTGTCAGGGGAACAGGTTACCGGGCAGCAGATTTGGACCATTCATCTGGACATTCTGGACAGATCAAAACAGTTTAGGGGTATGACTATGCATACAGCTTACTACCTGAACATTCTGCCACAGTCTGTACAGTTGATGTTTATGATTATGCTTACAGCGTACTATCTGAACATTCTAGCAAAGTCTGTACAGTTATTGGGTCTAATTATGCATACAGCTTTCTATCTGAACATCCTCGCAAACTCTGTACAGTTGTGGGGAATGTTTATGCATACAACTTCCTACCACTCCCTGGATTCATACCCCTGCTGTGTGTGGTAAAAATACAGTACATCCCATACACAATACATTTTTTATACTGGTACAACACTTTCTTGAACTGTTATATTTATTTGTTATGACAGTACATGCAGGAATATTACTAACCTGCCTCAGGACGCAGCCTTTGCAGCATAGCAACATGGGCTTGCTGGTTTGCAGCCTGCTCATCTGCAGCTGTCAGAGAAATACAGTGATATTTAGCCATTACCTATGCATAGTGTACATAAGCTAGGCAGTCATTATCTACATAGTTGAATGGGTACTTACTCAGTGCTGGGCATCAGCCATCTGCCTTGCTTCTTGAATCTACTGGTCCAAGAGATCACCCCTACACCACTTAAGGTCAGCATGGTGATGTCTGACCTCCTCACCATTCTGGGGGATACCAGTGGCACTGGTGAGGTCACAGGCGAGACTGTCCCAGGCCTTCACTTTATACTGAGAGCCCTGGTACTGGCCCTGCAGTAGTCTCTCCTCATGGTGTTTTACCAGGAGCCATACCAGGAATCTGGACTCCTGGGTGTCCCAGCGCTGCACTCTAAATCGAGTGCCTTCCCCAACTCCAGCCATTCTGCCTACAGTAGGGAGCTTCAACCAGTTTTGGGAATTATTGATGCCTGTGGGGTTTAAATACATTTGATTTCCCACATTTTCCCGTGATTGGATGGTTTTGAAAAGGCTAAGCTATGGGCACACCTGCTTACCTAATGTTAGCATTGCTTAAAGGGGCATACCACTGGCCAGATTGAGTTAGCTGGCCTACACATTACTTACACCACGTAAGCTGACCTTTGCAATGCTCAGCATTGCTTAATGTCTAATTAGCATTATATTTTCCTTTTGACATTGCTTTATTATTTGTTACATGTTATATCTGTGTCTGGTATCTGTGATTTATGTGTATGTACACTTTATGGGGCCCTGGGGACTTCAACACGTTATTACAATAACACCTCACATCTGGCCTTACTGCAGTACTCCAGTTCACATATTTATGTTATGTAGCAGGTTATACAACATCACACTGTACATAGATTAATTTCACGTTCAGTGTGATTTTCCTATGGTGAGAATATGTTTGTTGAAACCTCAAGTCTATCAACTGATGTGGTGGCTTAGTGGTTTACTAGTATGCCGGTAGTGTACTGGGTCCTGGGTTTAAGCCTTGGAGCGGCTGTTTATTTTGTTGCTGGGCAGAACATGGGCCATTGGATACAGAGTGATTAAGGCACTTTAAAACATTTGTAAGCGGGTGTGCTTCCAGTTACAGTTTCTTATACTCAGTTAGCTTCCAGATTGCTTAATCTGTGTAGGCAGTGCTTACCCCTACAAAAATGCACATAAACATGCTTACTAGTGCTTACATATGTTTGCTACTGCTTAGTTGTGCTTAGACCGGCTACTAGTGCCTTATTCATTATGACACTGATACTTTACATAGGTTCATAGGTTCATTGGTAGGTATTAGGCTATCTGCCCAAAGGCATTTATAAGCCTAGCCAGAATCTGTTGGCTTTCGCCGCCCCCTTAGATTAGTTCCCTGTGCCTCCATCCAGCAGAGCCACTGAAGTGATCCCCGGGGTAAAGTTTCTGTTTCCCATCCACTCATCAAGGTTTCTCTTGAAGAATGTTCGCAAGGAGCTCTGCCTAATGTAGATTGGAATCTTGTTCCAAAGCATGGGAAGTCTCTGGGACAAGAATCTATCCCTCCAACATGTCCTATTTATTGTTGTGGTGTGGCTTAGATCCCTAGAGAGTGTGGCTCGAGGGGATAAGGTTTTCTTTAGGTGGAGCATGTCCATCAATTCTGGGTTAGACATGGCCTTGTATGTCAGGCAGAGATCATCTCTGAGTAGGCGATATGCAACCGAGTACAGCTGGAGTTTCTTCAGTCGAGCTGCATAGGGCATCTGTTTGAGGCCAGTGATCCTCTTGGTGAGGTACTTCTGTGGTCTTTAAAGCTGTTGCAGGTATATTGTAAGGTACATCCCAAATGGGGCATTGTACTCTATGATGGGTCTTATGAGTGATGAGTAGAGGGGCACAATGACCTCTTTTGATCTGGATGCAAACCCTTTTGTGATTAGGTGGGCCACATGGAAGGATTTTCTAACCACTTTGGCAATGTGATTATCAAAGGAGAGATTACTATCTACTTGGGTCCCCAGATCCCTTATTACATTTTCCATATTTAGGGAGCTACCACCTATGTGGTAGTCTGTGTGTACTTTGTTTTTTCCAAAGGGGATGACTATGCACTCTTTGGCATTTAGCTTGAGGACATGATTTTGACACCAGGTATCTGTCTCAGTGAGACCATTTTGGAGGATGTCTGTGTCAGCTGGAGAGCCAGTTATAGACCCTAGTTTGCAGTCATCTGTGAACTTGGTCAGCCATAGTCATCCTGTGCTTGCCTGTACCTCTGAAAAGTATATGCTGAACAGGAGGGGTCCTAGGACTGAACCCTGGGGAACACTACTTGTAACCGGTTTAGAGTCAGACCTAGCTCCTGCAACTCTCAGCATGTGGGTTCTGTCCATGAGCCAATTGGCAACCCATCTTGTGACATAGGGGTTTATGTTCAGACTGGTGAGCTTGTCTATAATATCAGAATGGGGAATGGTGTCAAAGGCCTTTGCAAGGTCTAGGTGCGCTATGTGTACCACCTTTTCCTCATCTATAGCCTTGGTAACTGTCTCAAAGAAGTCCACCAGGTTTAAGAGGCATGATCTGCCCTTAACAAAGCTGAACTGGGTAGGGTCCAGTGTTTGGAGGTTCCCAATGTCTCTGTTAATGAGCATTTCCTGCAGTACTCTAGTTCATAAATATGTGTTATTTAGTGGGTTTTGCAAAAAACAAATCGGTTGTAATGTGCTTTGCCATGTAAAATAGACTGTGCTGCAGTGGGACTCGAACTAGGAATGCCTGTTCATTAGGCAGATTCTCTGCCCACTACACTATTGCTGTTTTGCTTCATTTGCATATATCTTCCTTGTTATCCTCTTTAGCCTTTAAAGCTGCTTTAACCATAGCTAAGCGATGGGCACACCCATGCACCTAAGGTTAGCTTTAATTGCATTTAGAAAAAAAAATAAAAAGGTTTCTTCATTTTATTTATATGTACTGTTGGTGTTGTACACATGGGGGACTATTGGTGGGGATATGTGGACACCTATGAGTGATCTCACTCATTTCTTCACACTTTCTGCTGTTCTACATTGCAGGGGGGGTGTTTATTCTGAGAGCTCTGCTCTCAGATACGCCCCCTGCACTCGTACACGCTCTGTGTAAGCCTGGGAGCCCAGGCAGTGTGGCTTCATTAATATGCATTGCGCGCTGCCATCCTGCTCCTACACGGGCTTCCGTGCAGGACTAAGTTAGTCCTGCACAGAAGATTAGTGAATCCAGGGGCAAGTGTTTCAGTTACATGGCTTCTGTGTGTCCAAGACTTTTTTTAGTGTTTAGGTCCTTATGGTTACATTCAGGCCAATAAAGCCAAACCTCATTGTCTAAGGAAATGAACGTTTCAGCATTTTTATTGACCTCATTAGCACATTATAAATAGATAGTATTGTTATACTTCAGAAACAGTTGGTGCTCATAAAGATTAGAATTTGTGCAAAATAGCCTAACTAACATCCAAACCAGATGGTAAAAAGGTCATATAGATAAACCATTCAGTAAAAACTGCAAGAAAAACTCAGCTATTCTAGAGTATGCAAATTGCCCCTTAAGGACATCAACTGTTTCAGATATATATATATATATATATATATATATATATATATATATATATACACACATATATATATATATATATATATATATATATATATATATATATATATATATGTATATATATATATATATATACATACATGGGTTTGTGCTTGTTTTAATAGATCTACTGAGTTAGGCAACCAGCCACTGCTCTGCTGTATTAATCTGTTTGTGCGTAGCACACCTCCATGCACCATTGCACATTATCATGCAGTGGGGGTAACCATTAGTGGACACAAAAACTTCAGTAGAAATGTTTTCCCTTAGTAGCTGCCTGTGATCTGACCAAGAAGTCCTTAAATTGCACTTTACTGCTCAAAGAGCACCTCAGCCACACTTTTGCCCCTTAAGCAATCCAAAAACTCACCAAATTTACAATTGTCTCATACCATTTAGAGAATCCCCAACTAGTGTAGACCCTTTATAGAGGACCCCATTAGTATAGACCCCCTTTAGAGCACCCAGTTATACCACAACCCTCCATTTTCTCTCCCCACTATGAAAACAGTATTTAACCAAGCATTATGGATGGTCAGTTTCCTTCCATTTCTCCTACCAACCTGATTGACATGGGTATCCTGAGGCAGTGTAGCAACTGCCTCATGTACACTGAAAACCCTCTACTCCTAGAGATGCATCTACACTAAGAATCTGAAATCCTTGCTCTCTCACACACAGAACAGTAACACTGAACAGCTTGTCAGTTCACATACCAGAAACCTACCTACACACCAGAGACCTCCCAAACATAAACATGCTATACCTAATACAGCACCTACAGCACTCAATAAACTTAAAAGCACAAGCACCAGTGTCTCACCAAATAAGCCCCTATGGCAAAGTACATCTAAACCAAATTTTTTAGTCATAGGTAACTCCATTGTGACACACAGATGTCTCACTCACCAGTCTGGATAAGGAGAAGGTTATGGTCAACTTTCTATCGGGTGCCAGGATCCATCAGATCACACATGCACTCAAGTCTCTCAACAAGTGCCATTATGACTCCATTATAGTTCATGTTGGTGCGAATGACTTAAGATGTACCTCACTGGACTATATGAAGAGAAACATGATTGAGCTCTATGAATATGTGACCCAAGCAGGTATGTTCCTAGACTTGAGCAGCATTCAACCCTCACCTAGGATAATACCAGAATATAAACAAAAAATGATTGACTTTGACAATTAGCTTAGTTTCTGGTGTCATTCTAAGGGTATCCAGTTCCTGTCAGTGTGGGATGACATGGTTGATAGATCACGTTGCTGTGCCAAAGATGGTCTTCATCTGTCACCTCTAGGCATTTGGTTACTGGATAAGGCACTTGCCTCCACCATAGTGCCTTTTTTAAGCAAGGTTTGTAGAACAAAATTTCCAATGTGAAAATATCACTCACAAATAAATTAACGGTTTTGATGCTAAACACTAGAAGTTTAAATCAGAAACTGCAGTCTCTGGAAGCACTCTTCTCCCTGGGGGATGTTGACATCTGTGCAGTCATAGAAACTTGGTTCAGGGCCACAGAGAGTACCCCAGCCTTGCTAGGTTACAATGCCTTCCACATTTTTAGACCAGAAAATGAACATGTAAGAACCAAAGAAGGAGGAGGAGTATCTACCTTCATCAAAGATAAATACACCTCTAGACTGATTAGATAGAAAATCTCCATGGAGTTACTCCAACTTTAACTAACTGTGGGTAAGACCTCCCCTTTCAAGTCATTGTTTGCTATAGACCCCTTTGAATGAATGAAGATACCCACACTGTTCATTTGGACCTACTTGAGTCAATCAAATTACAACCAAATACTCTAGTCATGGGGGATTTTAACTAACCCTCCATTGAATGGGAAATTTACAGAAGTACCAACATGCTCGCACAAAGGCTCCTGCACTTTCTTAACACTAATGTCCTGGAACAAATATTATGCAATCCTACAAGGGGCTCAAATATCTCGACCTGGTCCTTACCAACATGGGTGACTGTTACACCACCACAAGTATTAGGACCCCCACTGATTAAATCTGATCACAAATCAGTCACATTTGAAGTAGCTATAATACCTGAATCCCTCTTAGATGAAATCAGACTAAACACTTTCACCAAAGCTAATTATACCCTCCTGAGGGATGGCATAAATAATTAAGCTCCTGTTCCCACAGATGGCATTAACAACTATACTAAGGTATACACAAATGCCCTGTACAAACACTTATACAAATGTATGGACACAGCTGTATCTAATAGGATCAAAACAATATACTCAAGAAAAAACAAGTCTCCTTGGTGGACATCTAGCATTAATATGTTATACAACAACAGGAAGAAGTTGCTGTCCAAGAATGAAAAAGAGAGGCCCCAGCACTGAAAAAACACCCTTCTCTGCTTGAACAAAAAAAATAAGACAACTTGTAAAATCTTCTATGGAAACTGAAAAAAAAAATATCAACCATAGCTCCATAGCTAAGGATAACCATAAGGCATTCTTCAGCTATATGCATAACCTAAAAGTCAGGAGCCAGATGTGTGCTGATCTAGTTGTGGATATCATCACACACACTGATCCTATAAAAACAGTGAACCTATTAGCTGGCAGGTTTGGAAAAAATATCACCCCCGCCTGTTCCTGCCAAACATTCGACAAAGCATTCCAACTACTTCTCCCCCACTTTGCATCTCTAAAGAGCACGTCATTAATGCTCTCTCCAAGGCCAAAAGCACAGCCATTATAGGGCCAGATGGCATCCCAGATTGCATTTTAAATGGTCTAAAACATGAGTTAGCAACTCCATTAGGTACTGTCTTCAACCACAGTTTGACTACTTGCTTTGTCCCTGCTGAATGGAAAACAGCAACCATCATCCCCTTCATAAAGGGGGTACAGCAACAGACCCTGGGAACTGCAGACCCATAAGCTTAACCAACCTTATCTGTAAGGCCATGGAATGAATCATCATGGACTTGATAAATAAGAATACAGGTGATCTCCAAACCTCTGAGCTGATGCAGTTTGGCTTTGTCAAAGGCAGGTCATGCCTGTTAAACCTGGTGGATTTTTTGGAAACATCACTAGAGCCACAGACATATGCAAATCTGTATATACAGCCTACATTGATTTAGCCAAGGCCTTCAACACAATTCCACATTCAGGCATCATCCCAGTTGAATATCAAACCTTATGTCATCAGGTGGGTTGCTAACTGCCTCACTGACACTCAGTCAAAGTTAGGGACTTTACCTGAGCCAGCAGAACTGTCACCAGCGAGATCACACAGGGGTCAGTGCTGGGCCCCCTATTGTTTGGAAGAAACTTCTCAGAAGTTCAGGCCAAAACAGAGGGGCTGTAGCTAAGTTTGATGATGACTGCAAATTAGGTCCAATCAATGACCCCCAAACAATGTCAACATACTTCTGGAGGGACTTACACAAACCAATTATTGGTGCCAAAGCCATGGACTCAAAATCAGTGCAAAAAATGCATTATCTTCCCCTTTGGTAAAAACAATATCTCTGCAGACTATCATATAAATAATAATGCCCTAGGTAACAACTCAGTAGTGAGAAACTTGGAAACACAAGTTGACTGTAGTCTAAACTTTGACCACCATCTGTCTACTGTAGTAAGGAAGACATTCTACGTCATGTACCTCATTAGCAAAGGCTTTGCCTCAACAGTGAAAGAGGTCATAACACCCATGCACTCAACCCTCATCAGGCCAGTAATTGAATATAATGCTCCTTTTGTTATGTATCTTAACAGGCACCTGGAGAAACCTGAGAGACCTCAGAGTTTTCTAACCAAGAAAATTCAGGGTCTCCAGCACATGTCATACACTGACAGACTGAAGTCACTGTCACTGTACTCAGTAGCATACAGACTACTTAGAGGAGACTTGCACCTGGCCTACAAAGCAGCCTCGGATCCAAATATATATGCACACACACACACACACACACACACACACACACACACACACACACACACACACACACACACACGCATGCACGCACGCACGCACACACACACACACACACACACACACAAATTATATACATATATATTTTTATATATCATATGCACAAATATACATATACATATTTAATTAATACTCAAATGTATGTATGTATGCACACAGACATAGAGATAGGCAAGTACAGATTATTTCCACAAGCAGTTATATAAATGAATATAGTCACATATAAAGACTTTAAATAATGCAGTATTCACTGAAGGCAAAAACTCATTTTCTACTCTGCTAATTTCATAGGTTCATAGGTAAATACTAGGCTATCACTTTGCAGACTATTACAAGCCTACCCAATATCCCAGAGTCAGAACAAAACCCTGTGCCTTATATCTGTGAGATAAAAACCCTACATTCATGCATTTGAAAATTAAGTCACTTATTTCCATAATTATTGATGCACATAAAAGATGGCTGACAGAGTGAGGTGGGCAAGGGTGGACAATGCAGCAACTGAATGGCCTGCATACAACTTCTTGGAGACTAAACTGTTACAATTCTTTTTGCACAAGGTAGCCTTGCAGCTACTTTTGCTGTTATTTTGTCAGGAAAACACAAGTAATGTCTGCAAAGTAGATTACACAGTTAAATAACATAAATAGTGCAACACTAGGTAAGCTGTACCCCACCCTCAGCCAGACAAGATGGAGCCTCTAGAGATGTATCAAAGTGGAGGAAGTCATTGCATCCTGCAGCATTTGATTATAGAAAACAAAGTTGAGAAGAATTAAAAATATGAAATAAAAAAATAGTCAGTGAATACACAGAAATCACTCATTCGTAGTAGCACTTTGCATTTAGCGTTATAAAGGCCTCCTGTGCCATTTGACAACAGCATCATATCTGATTTGAAAATCAAACAATAAAAAAACTGTGTTGCAGTTATGCATGCAGAAACTTGATAGTTAAACAAATACGCATACACTGTCTTTTTTCTTTAGCTTAACAGGAAATATCTTGTAATAGAAAGCAAACGCATAGGATAGACAGAGTCACTTATGTTGCTAATGATTAGGCAAAGATTATTACTGTTTATGAAATCATTATGTAGGATTAAGCAGTGCATTCTGTATCTTTTGCTTTGCTGGTACTCATAAGTATTTACATATAGGCAGACATGTGCTCTGCACAGAGAAACATTGCACAATTATGAACCTGAGGACTAAGAATAGCATGCAATATGTGAAGATTATATCACACTATTAAACTGATAACTGGATAAATCTAGATCAGCTACTATTAACTCCTAAAAAGATCAAAAAGATCTCAGATTATATAGTGTTAAAGAGAAAGCAAGAAAAAGAAAAGAATATATAGACATATTTGGGAACAATGAAAAGGACTTGAACCGCCCAAATATTGATGTCTATTTTGTTTACACATATTGGTATGTCAAGGAGCAGCTGTTAAACATCACATTGGACAAAAAATCTTTTGTCTGATCCTCACTTGCATGGGATTAGAAATGAAAGAAAACAATAAGGCAGTAGAAAATGTAAAGTAACGTTTAAATCTTTCAATTCCAAACTACAACAGGGAACACCACATCAAATAGTGGCCATTTTAAAGAAAGCAATCAAAGGCAGGTCAATTTAGGTAAAAGAAGGCCTTTGAAAGTAGATAAATTTTGTGTAGAAGCAGAGTAGGCTGCAAACTAAAGGGCATAGACGAAAGTCTCCTCCCTCTCAAGAACAATATTGATTATTTAATATTAATCCTGTCTTTCTCTACTTCTCCCATCAAAGGTCCCTCTGTTTGTTGTAAAATGGAGGATTCCCAATTTCAAAGATCATTGACCTTATATAACAAATGACAAGTGGGTCAGCACAAGTTTGGCCTCTTGCAAAAAAATAAAAAGTCAGAGTATTCCATCCCTTATTTGCGAAAGCTACCTCTTTCACTCAGATGAAGATGTTGATCACCCTGGATTTCACAGATTCTTATTTGCATGTTGTTGTCAATAGGGAGCACATGAAATTTCTAAGGTTCGTGGAAGGCCAGGAGCAATTTCACTTCACCTGTCTGCTCGCTTTTTTTTTTTTTTTCAGTGTGCCTCTGTTGCCCATCTTAGAACTGAATGAATCTATGCTCCTTGGTGTAGATGACTGTCTGATTAAGGCTTCCACTGGGTAGAAGACACAAAAGGCAAAACATTTTATGCTATACAGCCTAAATAACTTGGCCTTGACTCTGAATTTCTTCAAGTCAAATCAAGAACCAGAGGCATTAAAGATCTTTTGGGGAATCCTGCTGTATATGTGGAAGTACAAGTGTTTCCTTCAACAGGACTACCATTTGTAGAAGCATTTTACAGACCTGAACCAGAGCTCATCACTGTCAGCAGAAATATTTCTAAAAGCTTTAGGCAACATGTTACCCTCAATATTTATGGCATTCTTTGACAAAATATATATTAGTAAAATACGGTGCTATTTGAAAAAAACATGTGAAAATAATGTCATCACTCACTAAGCAATGCATTGACTTTAAACACTTTGATCCAGAGTTGACTATACCTGTAGTTTCAGCAAATATTAAGCAACCACTGGGGAATTTTTGTGACCTAAGATTGTGTGTGCAGACCCTCACTTCATTTGCCTCAGACATGCCCCAGGATTCTCTAATCCTCCATGTAAGACTAGATTAGTCTTACACGGAAGAGCCAGTCTAAGAGTAAGACGGCAGCACGCCATGCATATTAATGAGGGCGCGCTGCCTCAAACCTAAGGCTAACATGGAGCATGCATGAGTGCAGGGGGTGTGTCAGACTGCCAAGCAGTCCAAAAATCCATGCCCCTGCAAGTCTGACACTAGGGAAATGTCTACTTACATGAGCGAGTCCGCTTAAATGTATACATACCCAACACTACACTCCCCCACATTCTAAACCCCTGTACAATTATAAAATGTAAAAATATTTTTTTTTTATTATTTCCGATATAGTTGCCCGTATTTGTGCGTGTTTGCATGGGTTTGCCCATTGTTTAGCTACAGTTAGCAGTTTAGACACCGAAGAGGATAATAAGAAACTTATATTCAAATTAAGCAAGATAGCGTAGTGGTAGAGCATTCACACAAAGAGGAGGCATTCCCGGTACTAATCCTCCGTGTAAGACTAGATTAGTCTTACACGGAAGAGCCAGTCTAAGAGTAAGACGGCAGCATGCCATACATATTAATGAGGGTGTGCTGCCTCAACTCTAAGGCTAACACGGAGTGTGCACGAGTGCAGGGGGTGTGTCGGACTGCCGAGCAGTCCAAAAATCCATGCCCCTGCAAGTCTGACACTAGGGAAATGTCTACTTACATGAGCGAGTCCGCTTAAATGTATACATACCCAACACTACACTCCCCCACATTCTAAACCCCTGTACAATTATAAAATGTAAAAATATTTTTTTTTTATTATTTCCGATATAGTTGCCCGTATTTGTGCGTGTTTGCATGGGTTTGCCCATTGTTTAGCTACAGTTAGCAGTTTAGACACCGAAGAGGATAATAAGAAACTTATATTCAAATTAAGCAAGATAGCGTAGTGGTAGAGCATTCACACAAAGAGGAGGCATTCCCGGTACTAATCCTCCGTGTAAGACTAGATTAGTCTTACACGGAAGAGCCAGTCTAAGAGTAAGACGGCAGCATGCCATACATATTAATGAGGGTGTGCTGCCTCAACTCTAAGGCTAACACGGAGTGTGCACGAGTGCAGGGGGTGTGTCGGACTGCCGAGCAGTCCAAAAATCCATGCCCCTGCAAGTCTGACACTAGGGAAATGTCTACTTACATGAGCGAGTCCACTCAAATGTATACATACCCAACACTACACTCCCCCACATTCTAAACCCCTGTACAATTATAAAATGTAAAAATATTTTTTTTATTATTTCAGATATAGCTGCCCGTATTTGCACGTGTTTGCGTGGGTTTGCCCATTGTTTAGCTACAGTTAACAGTTTAGACACCGAAGAGGATAATAAGAAACTTATATGCAAATTAAACAAGATAGCGTAGTGGTAGAGCATTCACACAAAAAGGAGGCATTCCCGGTTCGAGTCCCACCACTCCCCCTTCTATTTTCTGTTGTAAATCTGTATATAAAAATAAGTCCTGACATTTATCATTTAAATTTTTGTAAAAAGCATTGAAATGGCCTATGTAGTAGTGAACAAATTATATATATATATGAAGGTGAAATGGTTATGCATACTGATGGATGCATAAGTAACATATCTTAAGCAATGTGAAGCACTGCTAAGCCAAGTTTACCAGTATTAAGCATATTTAAATGTAATTGCTCATAGCTGAGCACTGTGTTAACTAGCACAATGGCTTTGCGCGTAGCTGCGCATCGTGCCAACTAGCACAAACAGAACATGTTTGCGTGGAGTTGCGCTCCACGCTAACCAGCGCAACATTGGGCAATGTCGAGCAACATAGAGCAACGTAGAGCAACGTCGGGCAAAGTTGAGCAAAGTCGGCTAAACACAGCCACACCTCCTAGCCGGTCTGGCCAGTAGTAAAATAAAAAGCAATGACAGGGCTCGAACCCGGGATACTGTGCACCATAATCACAGTACTGAACCACTAAGCCATGACAGCATTTCACAACCACGCATTTTCAACACACACATACATATCAATGGAAGTTTACACATTGCTAAGCAGGTGTGTCTTCAGCTGAGTTTTTTCAAAACTGGCCAATCACAAATAAGTGCGGTAAATGAGGCATATTTAAGCTCCATAGGCGGGAATACTTGCCATAACTGGTTGTAGCTCCCATCTTCAGGCAGCATGGCTGGTGCTGGAGAGAGCTTTCGATTTCGAACTCAACGTTGGGGCATTGAGGAGTCAAAAGTAATGGTTTGGCTCCTTGTCCATAATCATGAGGATAGACACCTATGGGGCCAGTACCAGTGCATGCAATAGAAAGCGGAAGCCTGGAACCGTCTAGCTCATGAACTCACCAGTGCCACAGGCATCCCTCTGACTGGTAAGCAGGTCAGACACCACCACGCAGACCTGAAGAGTCGCAAGGAGGATCAACTGGACTAGTGGATCCAGGAGGCCCATGGGATGGAAAATGCCCCACTACTGAGTAAGTAGCCATGGAATTAAGTATGTAAGAATTGCTATTCTAGTCTATACTATGGATAGGTATGTCTCAATATCACTTCATTTACTTCACAGCTGCAGGTATCCACGATGCGAACCAGCACGCCTATGCAGATAGACTGTTAAGGCTGCGCCACCAGGCAGGTTAGTAATTATTCTGCATGTACTGTTATATAAAATAAATGAGAGAGCCTGAAAAAAAGTGTTTTAACCCAATAAATAAAGGTATAATAATTATTTAGTAATTATTCTGCATGTACTGTTATATAAAATAAAAGAGAGAGCCTCTAGAAAAGTATTTTAAGTCTTTAATAAAGGTATAATTTCTGGAGTGTGTCTGTGTCATTTTCTTTGATATGTTGTACTCTTGCATTATAGAAATAGTACTGTTGTATTAAGCGCTGTTAACCCACACTTGGGTAGGCCCATATAAAGTGGATGAAGGGAGTGCCAGTAGCTTTTAAGCATATTTACAGTCCTGAACTGTTGGTTCATGCCCAGCATGTACAGGTTAATCTGGCACATGAGTAGCTTGGTATTGTGCTCCCCAGAAATGTCAGTGTGCTGCCAGAAATGTAGGGAGCTGTTAACATATAACTGATAATTTCACCTGAACATATCTAGATAATTATAAGAAAGTAGAGCTGTCAGTGTACCATCTCAGCAGTAGTGTGGCTGAGCAACTCACAAAATATGTAGCAGTAACATCTGCATCCCGGACAGTTTGTATGTCAGATACAGCTCATGTATATAAAGATCTAGCAAAACCCATTTTACAATTTAAGGACAATTGGGTAGTGTAATAATACATGTAGGGAACATATTACTGCAGTTAATAGGAATGTAGTGTAAACTAGAAGGATATATAAGTTATTAATGGAGCTATCTTTTTCCACCCTACTGTATGTGCATAAAAATGCAATTCCACACCTCAATGGGTATATCTAATCTCAAAACACTTGTTGGGACATATGTCCTATTGGTTTATAAATATCTGCATTTATTTTGATGCATGTGCCCTGTTCAAATACCACAATATTGGTGGCCTGTTGCCATCAATTAAACCTGCATGCTGTTGTAATGTCCACTGTTGTTCTATATATGCATGTGTTATGCTTGCTGTTCAACTGTTGGAACTCTGGTGTGTTGGGTTAATGGGAATACTTCTGCATGCTGTTATAACTAATTGTGAATGCTGTTGACTGTTACTAACCCATATTTTCATTAAATCCTCCAAAACATAGAATGTATGGGAAGGCCGGTCCCAGCAGACCCACCTGTCCCACCTCAGCTGGCGATGGCACCTGGCACCAGCAGGTCTGGTGCCCAGCCTGGGACCTCCTCCTCCATTGGACCTGTGCCACCTTCAGGTGGAAGCACTGCAAGGGATGGGGCTCATCCCCCCCATGCAAGCGTGGGCAGAGAAGGGCCACCTATCACCCTCCGAACAGTCCAGGCTGTGATGCGTAGAGAGATTGAGTGTTCTGTTGCTGATCCTCTACGCCAGCTTGAGGCACGAGTGGCACGACTCACGGGTGAGCCTGCCCCTCCTATGCAGCCCCCAGCACAGCCACCCTCTGGGCTGTGAAGGTGCAGTGGTGACTGCCCATGGGTGGGGATCTCAGTTCCACTGTTGCCATCTGTGGGCTTGTGGGCTTGCGATTTCCAAACATCTTTCCCCATTAGTGGTGTTCACCCACCATGTGTGTCATATTCCACCCCTGCATGCATCTTGTTTGTCTTGTCTGTTTACCTCCCCAACCTACCACATCAAATATACCTACTTCCCCTATCCCACATTCCATTCTCACCTGAAAAAAAAGGGCAATCTGCTCCCAAAAAAAAAAAATACGCCCCATACATAGCTGCCCATTTTGCACACATGTCCGCTGGACACATAAAATGTAATTTAATTGGCAGTACAACATACTTTGTTGTCCCCATCCCTCTCTCAGGGGTGGAAGGTTTCATATTTCCCTCCAAATTTATTGCATATGCACAGCTGTTGCTGTTAAAGAAATGGGCAGCTATGGACCTTTCCTACACCCGTCCTGCACATCCCGAGCTGTTTTGCCTACTGTCTTTCCCTCTTTGTGCCCCTTTTTCACCACTTTCCTATCTCCCCATTTATTTTTCTTTCAAAGAAATGAGCACGGGGGTTAGCGGGAGTAAGCACTTTTTAGCAGTAGTTAGTGGGTTTGCGCGAGTGTGCACTTGTTTGCGCTTAGCTAAGCATTGCTAAGCATCGTGCAAACCCATGCAAACCCGCTTACAACTGCTTAAAAGTGCCTTAGTCACTCTGTATGTGAGGGCCCTTGTTCTGCTCAGCAGCAAAATAAAACACCTCTGCCAGTCTCTAACCCAGGACCTTGTACACACTACACTAAGTGCCACTAAGCCACGGTAGATATACAACAAGTTGGTGCTGAAATAAATATATCATGCATCAGAGTGAGTGAATGTAAAGGAAAATAGGAATGCCATAACACACAACTTGTTATGTGGATCTTTACCAGCAGTTGTTGTGGAATTGCATTACATGACTGTGATAAGAGAAGCAGCCATTCTAGCAGGAAATAATGTTACAGCAGCACTTTACAACCCCCACACAGTATCATAGCAGGCCAAACACTGGCATATCTGATTAGAGCAGAGGCCATATCTCCCAACTGTGCCTAATTTTCAGGGATGTTCCTGATTTTGAAACAAATTTTAGCTCTGTCCCTCTGAATCCCTCTGAGAAGTACTGACGTTGGCCAGAAAGGTGGTGAATTACACTTAATGAATAATGACAATAAGTAAGAGTTAGATACTGCTCGTACTTCAGA
This sequence comes from Protopterus annectens, assembly GCF_019279795.1. Classification (NCBI taxonomy): domain Eukaryota; kingdom Metazoa; phylum Chordata; order Ceratodontiformes; family Protopteridae; genus Protopterus; species Protopterus annectens. The sequence goes on from NC_056731.1 coordinate 1,373,489,431, forward strand.
AAAGGTGTATTAATCCATATGCTCTGGTTTTCTCAAAGTCTCAACTTAATGGCACTAACCTCACTTTTACCTACTTTTCCCTGAGTCTGTTCAAATATGTACCTGAGTGTTTGAGTCTGTTCAAATATGTACCTGAGTGTTTGAGAGGCCTGGCAGAGGCAGAAACACACAGGCATATCAGCTTTTCTGCTGTTACACACTGTGCAAATAGGTTTGGAAGGAGTTCCAGAAGCATACCCTTATGTAGGAGTACAACACTGAAATACAAAAGGATGTAGCTATGTACTGGTAGCAACCAACTGTAACAATGCCATTGTTCCAGTGCTGAAAAGTCCGGTGTGGTGCCCAGACAAAGAATAACAGGCTAACCTCTGGCTACCATGTGGATAGGTCCACAGTTGGGAGCTATGCAGACATACCACTTGCCTTGATAAACTAACAGGTACACAACAACCCTTTAAGTCCAGCAAGATAAAATTCACACAATAATACATAATGCTCTCTGTACTTCTGCACCCCTACCCAAATGTAGAATATACCTGTGTATTTAGGGTCTACCAAGGATGTAGGTAGGCATACTCAGTACTGAAATTTGTCCAGTTTTCTTGAGCAGCCTGTGCTAATGTCAACACTAAAAAAGCACAAACTGTTCAGAAGTGAGTAAATTAATATTCACAGTATAGCAGTTCACAAACAATTCATGTGCCAAAGCAATACATCTCAATAACTAGTTTTGTATTGCAGTTAATTGTACAATTAGAAAAGAAAGTACATACTCCCATGTATCTTGGGTTAGCATTTTGAGGGGTGAGTACAATTCTACACTGACAAGTGTGTATTGGAAGCAGCAACATTCAGGTCTGAGAATAACATTTAAATCACTGGCTACACCCCTGGCTTCAGATATAAGAACTATACCAACCTTCTGCCTTAAACAACGATGTCCACAGCAAACAAGCATGATCCCCATCTTGGAAAGCTGAAAGGGCCACATCTACCTGAGTTAACAATTTATAGCATTGGGTTGCTATGACAGTGATTACTGCAATTACCACACAGCAGGCTGCATGCAATTAGCAAATGGTGGCCACCAATTGGTGCAGAGGCCATCACATGCACATGTGCAAATACCTATAAAAGCAGGCTGTAATTGCTGCCAACAAACTCAATCACTCTATTGCTGAGACTGACAGAGAGAGAGACAGAGAGAGAGAGAGAGAGAGAGAGTGAAAAGCAAAAGGAAAAAGAAAAAGAAATAGTACCATCTCATACAAAGGAAAGGTATGTAACAGATATGTATTTACTGGCATGTAGTAGATCTTTTTGAATAGTACTCTACATAATGTGAACCATTCATATGTGACAGCAGTACGTATCTATGCACAGATGTCCTGCTTAACTACTGCCATGGACAATTCAGTGTGTACCTGTGGGCAGTGGGACATAACTGTGAAATGTGCAGCTCAGCATTAAATGTCAAACATCTGATCCATGTTATCTGTGTTCTGTACAGTAGTGTGGCCAATGGCTGTTTGGGGGATTAGCGCAAACATTTATATAAACACGGGTGTGACAGAGTAACACATGCATGCTAGTCATATTAAAGTGTAGCTTAGCATTGGCAACTGCTGTACCAGGCTAGTATGCTAATCTAGCATTTGGAGCTATATATACCCCCTCTAATGTTACTGTATGTTCACATGTGGCACCTGTTCATGTTGCAGCAATCCCAACAGTTCAGCTGTGAGGTCCAGGGACTTACAATAGTGTTGACCTTGTGTGTGTATGGCACACACATACGGAGAGATATATATGTGTCATATATATTAACATCTGTATATGTGCATAGAGCAAGGGACATATTGCAACTGTTTGTGAAGGGTGGACATATATATGTTGGTGAAGGTTGTTATGTGCATATTTGTATGTAGGTTTTAGTGTGTGACAAACAAGACAGCATACAGTGCTGGTATATGACATGGGGTGGTTAAACACTGTGGGTGTTTTGTTCAGTTTGCAATGTTGCAGCCAGTGAGGCCTGCTAAAGCTACCTGGGCTGTGAACGCTTTCAATGCATTTCTCACAAGACTGTGCGCTATTATTACATTACTGTATACCTCACATCCTTTGTATAATTGATATTCCCACCATGAAAGGTGGACAGTATATGTGCCTATATGTATATGTACACCAATGGATGTGTATATGTATATATATATATATATATATATATATATATATATATATATATATATACACAGAAAGAGAGAGTCATATATACTCATACATACCCACATCTACTTGTTGCCATAGATTCTATGTAAAGTTGACTGAGTGTGATGGCCAATGTGTTGGTGGATATGTCAAAGATGTGTATTTGTGGGATAGCTTAGTGGGAAACTGCTTTTGTCATGGTATTATGGGTCCTTGCTTTAATCCCAGCAAAAGCTGTGTATGCTGTTGCTAGGCAGATAAAGCACTGTGGCATGCAGTCTGATGTAGTCCCTTGGTGTTAACTGGGGTGTGTCATTGGAGGCTAAAGCACTACATGTATGCCTATTGATTGGTACTGATGTTGAATCCAAATCCTGTATGTACTTTAGTACTACTTGAAGCTCTTGGCTTAAACAGCAAAGTATGGTGTATGTCCACATTGCCTGGAGCCACTGTTTTGTGTGGTCCCTGTAGTCATCACAGATTACATTCCTCAAGCTTAAGGTTTTGTAAGTACTGACACACAGTACTGTATGGTACACACGTAAAGCTTATCTGGGTTTCCATACCTTTGTGTCTTGTAATTATGTTTGATGTGTGTGTGGGTATGCCTGTAACATGTCCTCTGTCATACATGTGTTACAACATATAACTGCGTATCTAGCAACATTTATAGTTTACTACAGCAGTATGCCACCTATATTCACAAGTGTGCACATATTTTGGCTACAGGTTTGTCATCAACAAGTTGTGTGGTATAATGGTAATACTGTAACTGGACCTTACAAACATTGTGATGGAGCTCATATTTCTTTATGCATTGGCTTGATCTATATCTGCTGTGGCTAAGTGGTGCATTGTGTTGCATACAGTGTGCCAGGTACTCTTGTATAGTCTTCTATAGTGATTTTATTTTGTTGCTGTGCAGAACATGGTTTATTATATAGAGCGTGTACTGATAAGTGGTAGTGAAAGTATTTAATCTCAAGCAGCTAATAGATTGCTATATATGGCAGTTCAGTGATATCTGTACTGGATAATGTTAAATGTGCCATATGACTTGCTCATACATATTTTTTCTTTATGTCTTCCAGGGATCATGGCACACCGTAGAAATCCTAGCTACAGTAGTGCTGAAGATGAGATTCTTACCAGCTGTATGATTCAGCACTACAGCCTACTATTCTCCAGAACCAGCCAAGACCAGCAGGAGCGTACTACAATGTGGCAAGATGTTGACCGGAGGCTAAACAAGGTAGGCCTGCATAACTGGACATATGAGCAGGTACGACACCACTGCAGTGATCTACTTAGACATGTCCATCAGCTTCTGATGTATGGAGACAACAGCTTGCAACAGGTGGTGGGGTTAACATCCACCCCCCCCTCACCAGAGTGGAGGAGCTGCTCCTGAGCCTGGTGGCACCTGCCCAACAACAACAGCAGCAGACATTTACCATCATGGAGGTTGGAGCCACCCAGCAAGAACACATGGAGCATGCAGGTAACATGGCATATCTGTAGACTACTGTTACCGCTATTGGTAGATCATGCATATGTGAGATGTGTACTGTGCAGTTAGAAGATGTGGAGCCTGTTGTTGTGCAATACTGATCATTTGGAACATAATCTGTAGGCCTGTGAATGTAAACTGTTGTTTTACTGTAAGATTGCAAACCCACAGTAGCAATGCCACAGTTGTCGCCACTGACAAACTGTCTAATATCTATGTAGGTCCCTCTGGTGTGACAGCAAGGCAGTGGACAGATGCTGGTGAGTGTGTTCTACATTTATTATTGCAAATAAAAAGTGCATGTCATATTTAAGGTGTAGGCCATGTACACATGTAATACACCTACCCATAATGCATGCTGTGCATGTTTGCTGTGAGACCATGCACATCTCACTAATGTGATTAGCTGCCTCAAACACATGCAATATACAGACCATCTCAAACAAATGTGGCTACACTGTAGTGACCATTGGATAGGCAGAGTTGATACACAACATGCACATAACATACACAACTATGTCATACATAGAACATGTTAACATGCTACACATGAAGGATTCACAAACCCTCTGTAAAGTCACACTCCAGTATCCCAAATGTCATCCACACAGCACACATAATATACCTGAGGGGTAGAGACCTATCATGGGGAAGTGAAACACTCTGCAACACACAACATATTCATGTTAGGGAATGCTCCTTATTGGCCTCCTTAAAAACCCATGTAACAACTGGTTGTGAAATGAATGTAGCCATGTTAGTGCAGTTCCGGTACAGCATGATAGGTGCTAGTTTGGGACACATTTGTAGCCTTGAGTGACCACATGATGCTTCATGATGATGGCTTATGGTACTACACCCCATCCAGTTATTGTAACCACAGTACTACACACAGCTTTCATTGCTATACACCTCAATGTTGTGTGTGTGCAAACATATGCACCTCTAAACAATATGCATACCAATCACCATTTGCACAACTGACACATATATGTCTTGTGATGCTATTGAGTGGCTAGGTCACATGACACACATTGGGTATGTGTGATGTTTAAATTTGCAGTTGTGTTTTAGCATGCCATGTCATGGATGACACTGGCATGTCCACAATATGATCTACACTCACCATATCTACTGTACATTGGGTATGTGGACCAATGGTATTCCATCAGTTATACATGCACCACTGATCTTGTGTGTATACACATCATGCATGAGCTAAAACTGTGTCCACAATTATTTGCTAAAGACACAGAGGCTGTAATCAGAATTGGATATCTATGTGACACACAGATACACATCCAGCCAAGGTATGTAGACCTGTGAGTGATGGTGCACAGTACATTACAGAGTTTTGAATACTTGCACAGCAATGTTGTGTCCATGTATGCATTGCGTTCCAGGGGGAGGCCAATCACCGAACAAGAAAACACATGCATCAAAGCCATGTATACTGTTAGTAACAAGGACTGTCTACATTTGCACTGCATGCTGTTGAGCAACACATATCCTGCATGCTGATATGTGTGATATGACTGTTTTGCTTGTGATACTGTACCCCACCATCAACTGCTATTGAGTATGTTCTGAGATTGCTGGTGGTAGTGTGTGTGTGTGTGTGTGTGTGTGTGTGTGTGTGTGTGTGTGTGTGTGTGTGTGTGTGTGTGTGTGTGTATCTATGTGTGTGTCTGCTTTAGTGAGGACTGTATTTGTGTGTGTGTGTGCATGAGTGCATGTGCATGTGCACATGTACATTTGTGCATGTGCATGTGTCCATGTGTGCATGTGTGCATGTGCATGTCCATGTGTGCATGTGATCTGGCATCATGTACAGCTCTTAAAGTGTGTTTCCTGTTTTCCTCTCACAGGTGCTGAGGTGGGGCTAGTTCAGTGCAGCAGGGAACCTGATGTCACTGACACAGATAGTGATAATGAGGATAGGTGTGTTGAGGCACAGGCAGGTTTGTCAGGGTCTGTTGTTGGGCCACCAATTGACAGTACACAAGTCTCCACCCCATCCATGCACACAGTCATACTGCCTGTACAGCCATCATCACCAATGCCCTTAGTAGAGGGACAGTGTACAGTCGGCACTGGCCAGGACAGTGTGGTATCTATGGCACATGCATCAGGACACAGCAGCCATAGCCAGATGTCTGGAATGGTACCACATAGGCAGATGCCCAGGGGTCCTCATCAGAGCACTGCTGGTCATCATGCCCCTAGCAGACATGCCACAACTCTTACAACCACACGCATGTTCCAGGCTGTCATGGAGGCATAGGCACATATGGCGCGGTACACCAGACAGGGACTAAGGGCACAGAGGGCTCATAACACCTCTGTAAATGACAGTATCCATGACCTAGTAGGTGCCATACGTAATTACACTGAGGTCATTGATAGACGTTGGGGTGAGACATTAGATGTCCTCCACAATGTCATATCCATGTGTCAGGACAGTGCAGGACAGTTGAGACGTCAGCATGGATGTATGCCAGCAACATCATCAGCTGGCAGTCGCTGTGGACATCCATCAAGTCATAGCCACTCCCATAGTGCCAGTACCAACCCCAGCAATGTTGGGGGGGCTGTCCATAGACCATTCTAGAAGACCACGTGCACGTGGCTCTGGCCAGTCCCAGCAGGGACCTGGATCCAGTGGACATATGTCAAACTCTGAGGATAGTACCCAGTCTGGATTACTACCTGATACTGTCTGTAGCACCCCTGCCAGGCACAGGTCCCATATCCGTGGCCAGAGATGGTGATTTGTAAAGCCTGCTAGGTACAGTCTGTAGCTGTCCCACAAATCCCCGTATATGGCAGCCACATGGTGGAACTGTGTGCATGCAGATGCACAAACATAAACCAGACACCTAGGGCAAACACATACCCGCACACATTACATCCACATTGACCCATAACAGTACTCTTGGCCCTCACACACACACTCACACACACATGTCGATTGTATGGCTCAATGTAGGCCTCTGGCAAACCAACAACACACCCTGTGCATATGATGAAACCTGTGCCTCCTCCTGTCATCTGTAACATTGATGCAGGAACAGGCTAATATGGTGCTGATGCACAGGGTGACTTTATTACAGTATAGCAATGTTTTAATGTTTAGCATATTGTCAGCAGTAAAGTGTAATGATATCCTTGAAGGTGTAGCTGAGCAGGCATGATGCATTAAAGCTATAATTATCAATGCAGTATTGTTTACACCAGTGTTTATTCCAATTGTGTATTGTCTGCTCATGTGCCACTTGGCTGATGTGTGTAGATTTGTCAGCATGTGTTATAGAGTGGACAGTAAGTGTGGGACATGTGCAGCACAGATTTGCAGGTGTACATTTGTGATCATGGTTGAGGTGCACTGTCTGCATGCACGCGCATATTAGACACATGGGCGGGATGACATGCCCTGTATTAGACAGTGTTAACACTCCATAATTTCTATTGGTGGCCAGTATGCATTGTACTACACACATTTTGGAACTTGAGTATATGTGTGTGTATGACATGGTTTGACACTGTGCTGTGGGTGATACTGTTGTTACTATCTGTCATTGGTTTGCATTCTGGTAGTATACATAACCTCAACAGCCTTCCCATAAACAATTGTTAGATGATGGCTTGACAACTGACACACAGATGTAGGACACACAGAAACATTTGCAGCCTTCAAGTACTATTCTATGCCAGTAACAAGTGGTATTCACCTGCACTCAGTCCTGGGACAACTTCTGTTTGGCATATAGCTTTCTTAGGTACAAGCAAACACAGTAGGGTTATGTCTGGCCACGTTTGGCAATGAATACTGTGGGCTATAATGCATTCTCCAGATGACACACACATCCTCCAAAAGGGTATCATACAGACAGATACCTGGTGTCAAACCCATGCTGTAAAGCTATAAGCCAAATAAAGCATAGTCATCCACTTTTACAAAACATAGTATTCCCAGAGTACCACATAGGTAGTATAGGTAGTAGCCCCAAAATGTGGAACAGGTACCGATGTATACATAGAGCCATGTGTTAAGTCATCTCTCCTTTGATAATCACATTTCCAAAGGGTTTTGGAAATCCCTCTGTGGATCACATAAGCAATAAGGGGTCTGCATGCATATCCACAAAGGTTGTTGCACACCTATAATAAATAGCCATCTTTGACAGACTTTGCTGCTTTTGAACAGGTTTCAAATATACCTCAGGCATAAACCCTCACTTACACTATTCAATAGAAACCGTAATGAGTGCATGTGAAACGGATAACGTAGGCCAGGAATCACTGCAGTGGCTAGGCTTGTCACAAGCATACAGATGTGACCTAAGGTCTGGAAAGTGGCAGCATACTCTGGCAAAGATAACAGATGTGTTCATGGAGAAAGCAGGGTTCCCACCTATGGAATAATTGAGATCACATGTATGTATACGTATTTGCCACACAGCTACCTGATGTGTAATGCACATACTGTTGTCATTGTGATATGTCATACAGTAGTAAAAGCAAAACCCATGACACACACACATAGTGCAGGATTCAAACCCCTACCTAATTACGTTATGGCATTACAGCACTACATGTTTACACAATGCGCTCTACACATTACTGGGAGTTCTCCTTCCCACAGGTATATTTGTAGGATGGTGACATCATCAGACTTAACAAAGATGAGTATACTACTTTTAAGGTGTTTCAGTAGTCTTCAAAAAGGTTGCCCTTCTCCAAGGAGACACACACCCTCTCATATAGTTGGTAAGTGGAGGATTCAAACCCCTACCAAGCTACTTTATGATACTAAAGCAGTACACATTCACATGATTTGCTATACACATTACTGGGAACTTTCTTTTCCACAGGTATATTTGTAGGATGGTGACATCATCAGACTTGACAAAGATGAGTATACCACTTTTAAGGTGTTTCAGTAGTCTTCAAAAAGGTTGCGCCTTTCCAAACAGACACAAGCACTCTCTTACAATTGGCAAGTGCAGGATGCAAACCCCTACCTAACTACTTTATGATACTAGAACAAGCCACATTTACACAATGTGCTATACACATTACTGGAAGTTTTCTTTTCCACAGGTATATTTGTAGGATGGTGATATCATCAGACTTGACAAAGATGAGTATACCACTTTTAAGGTGTTTCAGTAGTCTTCAAAAGGTTGTTCCTCTCCAAAGAAACACACACACTCGAATACAGTTAGCAAGTGCAGGATTCAAATCCCTACCTAACTATTTTATGATACTAGAGCAGCACGCATCTACACAACACCCTTCACACATTACTGGGAGTTCTTCATTTCACAGGTATATTTGTAGGATGGTGACATCATCAGACTTGACAAAGATGAGTATACCACTTTTAAGGTGTTTCAGTAGTCTTCAAAAAGGTTGCTCCTCTCTAAGGAGACACACACACTCTCATACAGTTGGCAAGTGCAGGATTCAAACCCCTACCTAGCTGCTTTAAGATACTAGAGCAGTATGCATTTACATGATGTGCTATACACATTACTGGAAGTGTGCTTTTCCACAGGTATATTTGTAGGATGGTGACATCATCAGACTTGACAATTTTAAGGTGTTTCAGTAGTCTTCAAAAAGGTTGCTCCTCTCCAAGGAGACACACACACTCTCATATAGTTGGCAAGTGCCGGATTAAAACACCTACCAAACTACTTTATGATACTTGAGCAATACACATTTACATGATTCGCTATACACATTTCTGGGAATTTTCCTTTCCACAGGTATATTTGTAGGATGGTGACATCATCAGACTTGACAAAGATGAGTATACCACTTTTAAGGTGTTTCAGTAGTCTTCAAAAAGGTTGCGCCTCTTTATGGAGGCACGCACACAATCTCTCATACAGTTGGCAAGTGCAGGATTCATAATCCTGCCAAACTACTTTATGATACTAGAGCAGTACGCATTTACCCGAGACGCTACACACATTATCAGGCATTCTTTTTTCCACAGGTATATTTGTAGGATGGTGACATCATCAGACTTGACAAAGATGAGTATATCAATTTTAAGGTGTTTCAGTAGTCTTCAAAAAGGTTACTCCTCTTCAAGGAGACACACACACATACAGTTAACAAGTGCAGGATTCAATCCCTAACATAACTACTTTATAATACTAGAACAGTATGCATTTACACAACGCGCTATACACATTACTGGGAGTGCATGTTTCCACAGGTATATTTGTAGGATGGTGACATCATCAGACTTGATAAAGATGAGTATACCACCTTTAAGGTGTTTCACTAGTCTTCAAAAAGGTTGCTCTTCTCCAAGGAGACACACACTCTCATACAGTTGGCAAGTACATGATTCAAACCCCTATCCAGCTACTTTATGATACTACAGCAGTACACATTTACACGACACGCGATACACATTACTGGGAGTTCTACTTTCCACAGGTATATTTGTAGGATGGTGACATCATCAGACTTGACAAAGTGGGTTACATTAGGTGACATTAGGTGGGCTACACAGAAGGAATTTCTAAACACTTTGACAATGTGATCATCAAAGGAGAGTTTACTATCTACCTGGGTCCCCAGGTCCATAATTACATTTTCCGTACATACTGGATTACCACCTATGTGGTAATTTGTGGGCACTTTGTTTTATCCAAAGGGGATTACTATGCATTTTTTGGCATTCTGCTTGAGGGCATTGTTTTGACACCAGGTATCTGTCTCTGTAAGACCCTTCTGGATGATGTCTGTGTCAGCCGTAGAGTTGATTATGGACCACAGTTAGCAGTCATCTGCAAACTTGGTCAGCCATACTCCTCCCATGCTTGCCTGTACCTCTGAGCAGCATCCACCGAACAGGTGGGGTCCCAGGACCAAGACCTGTGGTATGTCACTTGTGACTGGTTTAGAGTCGGACATGGCACCCGCAACTCTGACCATGTATGTTTGATCTGTGAGCCAGTTGGCCACCCATCCTGTGACATAGGGGTTAATGTTCAAGCTGGTAAGCTTGTCCATGATGCCAGAGTGGGGAATGGTGCCAAGGGCCTTAGTGAGGTCCAGGTGGGCTGTGTGGACTACTTTCACCTCCATCTATGTCCTTGGTAACTGTTTCAAAGAAGTCAACTAGGTTTAGGAGGCAGGATCTGCCTTTAACAAAGCCAAATTGGATAGAGTCCAGTGTCTGGAGGTTCCCAATGTCTCTGTTTATGGGTTCCATGATAATTTGCTCCATAGCTTTGCAGACCAGGCTGAGTAGGCCTATAGGGCAATAGTTTCCAGGTTCTGTTGTGGCACCACCTTTGTGGAGCTGGATGACTGTTGCTGTATGCCATTCTTTGGGTACATATCCTGTGGTAAGGTTGAGTCTGAACAGTGAATGTAGGTGAGTGTGTAGTTCCTTTTGGGGATGGTGTAAGACGCAGCCTGGGACACCATCCAGCCCCATTGATGCTGTGTTCTTAGCTTTGGAGAGGGCTGTTTTTACCTGCATTTCCATGAAGTCTGGGGCTCTGCATTCTTCTGGGATGGACACAAGCCCTTTTGGGGGTGGGGGGGGTGAAGTTTGCACTGAACTTGTCCACCAGGATGTGGGCAATGTCAGTTGGTTCAGTGTATTTTTTGCCATTTTGCAGTAGCTGACAGCATATTTGAGAATTGCCACCTAAATGTTTGGTATAGCTAACAAAGGCTTTGTGGTTGTTATTCTTAGATTCCTTGGAAATTTGTCTTTAGAAACTGGCCTTGGATTATTTTATGAGCGATCATTGTTTCTTCCTAATAATGATCAGTGATGCCTTTCCTTTTGTGAAGTTTGCTCTATCATGTGTTAGTTTCCTCCTTCTGTTGTATAGCTTATTTATAGGCAACAACCACCAGATTGGTTTCTTCTTTTTGGAGGAGTCCATCTTGGTTTTATTTGGGATGTCTTGATCCATGCATCCCTGTAGATGCTCATAGAATGCACTTGTAAATGATTCTGCAGATTGTATAGCATTATCCTATAGCAAGGGGTCTTTGGAACTTTCCACTTTGATCTTGAGAAGTGTGCAGTTTGCTTTTGAAAATTTCTTCACAGTGGTTTCCTTGACTGGGGGTGGGGGGGTGGGATGTGGATGTCCAGTGTGATTACTTTATGGTCTGATATTACCAGTGAGGGGTTTATCTCTGGTGTGGAAAACTGGTACCCCATGTTGGTGATGATCAGGTCCAGTATGTTGTCACCTCTAGTGGGCGTGGTGACCAGCTATTCCAGGGCCTTTGAGTTTTTAAACTCTAGGAAGCATTGGGCAAAGGACATTGTACATGAGTAATTCTCCCAGTCTATGTTTGGGTAGTTGTAATCTCCTCATATAATGGTGTTTGATAGGACCTTTATATTTTCCAGAGTTCTCAGGAATACTGAGTGAGGTTCCTGAGACAAGGTAGGTGATCTGTAGCAGGCTACAATCTGATAAGCAGCTTTGCTTTGCCCAATGTTAGTTGCACTTGCATGGGCTCCAAGGCCTCATGCTGTGCCACTAACCTGAAGGTGTGGGTATTCATAAGGTAAATGGATACACCCCTTCCTTTTGTATTTCACTCTAGGTTTTGGGGCCGAAGATCAGAGGGATTGTGAGTGTTTTATGTGGAGCATGTCCAACAGCTCTGTGTTTGACATAGCTTTGTATGTTAGGCAGGGATCACCTCTGAGTAGGCAATATGCGAGAGAGTACAGCTGGAGCATTTTGAGGCAGTCTGTGTATGGCATGTATTTTAGGCCACTAATCGTCTTTGTGAGGTATTTCTGCAGGCTTTCCAGTTATTGTAGATGTCTTGTGAGGTACATAGCAAAAGGGGCATTGTACTCTATTATGGATCTATTGAGTGATGAGTAGAGGGGAACAATGTCCTCTTCTATTCTGCATGAGACAGCTTTTGTGATGAGGTGTGCCATGTAGAAGGATTTCCTGACTACTGTGGGGATGTGATTATCACAAGGTGTGTCCACTGTCCTCCTGTGACCCAAGGTCTCTTATCACACTTTCAGTGTTAAGTATAGCACCGCCTATGTTGTAGTTCATGGCTACAGAGTTTTACCAAAGGGGATGACAATGCACTTTTTGGCATTGAGCTTGAGGCCATGGCTTTGACACCAGGCATCTGTCTCAGTGAGGCCCTTTTGTAGGATGTCCACATCTTTAGTGTTTACAATTATGGCTCCTAGTTTGCAGTCCTCTAGCCACAGACCTTCCATGTTAAAGTTTACTTCAGGGAAGTAGATACAAAACAGGACAGGACCCAGGACTGGACCCTGTGGTACTGCACTCGCCACTGGTCCAAAGTCGTACTTGGAGTCTGCTACTTTCACAGTGTGTGTTCTGTCAGTGAGCCAGTTGGCAACCCATCTTGTGACATAGCAATTTATACCTAGTTTAGTGGGTTTATCTATAATTCCAGAGTGGGGGATGGTGTTGAAAGCCATGGCAAGATCTACATAGGCTGTGTGAACCACCTTACCCTTGTCTACGGTTCTGGTGACTGCTTCAATGATGTCTATCAGGTTTAGGAGACATGATCTGCCTTTTACAAACCCAACATGGTTGTGGTCCAGAGTTTGGAGATTACCAATGTCTTTTTTTATAAGTTATATGATGATACATTCCATGGCCTTGCAAAGCAGGCTCATCAGGCTAATGGGTCACTAGCTCCTGGGGTCCATGGTGGCTACCCCCTTGTGTAGCGGGATAACCGTCACTGTGCGCCATTCATCAGGCACAAAGCCTGAGGTGAGGCTATGACTGAACATGGTACATAGGTGTGGTGCCTGTTCATTCTGTAGTTTGTGTAGAACACAGCCTGGGATGTTATCTGGTCCCATGGATGCTCTGTTCCTGGCTTTGGAGACTGTTTTTTACCTGTGCAGCCGTGATGACAGCAACTTTGCAGTCTTCCGTTATAGAGATGTGCTCTTTCATGGGTGAGAGGGGGGTAAAGTTAGCACTGATCCTATCTGCCAGGATGTTGGCAATATCAGCTGGGTCTGTATATTTAGTGCCATTGTGCTGTAACTCAGAGCAGATCTGAGTGTTGCCATTGAGATTCTTGACATAGCTATAGAATGCTTTGTGGTTGTCTTTAGAATCAGTGTCAATTTTGTTTTCATAACTAGCTTTGGAGGATTTTATCCGGGATCACAGCTTCTTACTGATGTTAACCATGGAGCTCCTCCACTCATGGGATTTTACCCTCTTTTGCAACAGTTTCTTTCTTCTGCTGTGCAGTTTGTTTATAGCAGGGGAACACCAGATTGGCTTCCTTTTCTTAGAGGATAGCATCTTGGTTCTGTTTGGGATAGCACGATGCATGCAGTCATGTTAGTGCTTATAAAGTGCAATTGTGAAGGATTCAGTAGTCGTAACTGAATTGTCCATCTGCATGGGTATCCTGCAGTTCAGCACTTCTGTCTTAAGAAGCATGAAGTTGGCTTTGGAGACATTTTTTAACATGGTTTCCTTAATGGGGGTGTGGGTCCAGAATGTGGATATGTAGGGTAATTAGCTTATGGTCAGATGGGACCAATGAGGTGCTGACTTCAGGTGTGGAACACTGGTCACGCAGGACAAACCAAACCGGATAATTAACACAAATAACCACAAGGTGAGCTAAATGCTACTCATTGCCAGAAGTCTCATCCTCCATATGCACACACTCGAGGCACTTCTCATTATGGAGAATATTGATATCTGTGCAGTAACAGAAACCTAGTTCAAGGCTCCAGACAGCACACCAGCGCTACCAGGATACTACTCATTCCATACCTTCCAGCATCAGAACCTGAATCATAGCACATAGGGTGAGGATGTATTCATATTCATCAAGGATACCTACACCTCTCTCTACATGCTCTCTACAGGATATGTACCCATAGAATGTTGCACAGCAACGCTCTTCACACTCCACAGGGGTGGGGCCACAAAAAACCCTTGGCATTCATGCTCTATGAGCCTGACAAGTGTGTTCTGCAAGGCAATGGAGCCAATCATAATGGAAGTCAACAATACAGAGATTGGGAACCTTCACACAGTTGAGCACACCCAGTTTGGCTTCATCAAATGCAGACCATGCTTCCTGAACTGGGAGGATTTATTTGACAGTTACCCAGGCTACAGATTATTGAAATGGGCTCAACACAGCCTACCTATACCTCGCTAAGGCCTTTGGCACTATTCCCCAGTCAGGTATCATAGATGAACTCACCAACCTGGCCATGAATCCATACATCACAAGATGGATTGCAAACTGGCTCACAGATAGATCCCACACATTAAGAGTTGCTGGCTACATGTCAGACTCTACACCGGTAACAACTGGTGTCCCCCAGGGTTCAGTTCTGGGGTCCCTCCTGTTTGGTATAGATTTCTCAAATGTACATGCCAATGCAGGAGGGTTGTGGTTGACTAAGTTTGCTGGGAACTGTAAAGTGTTTGCCATAATAGATTCCCCGGAAGACAGATATATTGTCCAGAAGGGACTCTGTGAGACGGATGTGTGGTATCAGAATCATGGCCTCAAGCTCACTGTGGAGGAATGCATAGTGATCCTCTTTGTTGAAAACAAAATACCCACAAACTACCACATAGGTGTTACCCCTTAAAAATGACAAGGTGATAAGGGATCTGAGGACACAAGTAGATAGTCATCTTTCCTTTGACAACCATGTTGCCAAAGTGATTGGGAGATCCTATGTGGCCCACTTAATCAACAAAGGGTTTGCATCAGGATCCAAAGAGGTAGTGTTGGCACTCTACTCTTATGTCATCAGACCCATCATTGAGTACAGTGCACCATTCTGGATGTACTCGACTTAGCATATCCAGCAGCTGTAGAGACCACATAGATACCTCACCAAGAGGATTACTGTCCTCAAACAGTTGTGTTATGCAACACAACTGGTAAAACTAAATCTGTTCTTTGTTGCGTCCCTCCTACTCAGAGGCACACTCTGCCTAACATACAGAGCCATGTCCAACACATAACTGTTGAACATGCTCCATCTACAGATAACAACATTGTGTCATCCTACACATTCCAGGGATATGAACCACATCACAATGATGAATACAACATGCTGGTGGGATAGAGTACCATCCCAGACACTTGCCTTACTGTGGAACAGAGTCCCAATGTACATCAGACAGAACCCCTTGCTGACACTCTTCAATTGGAACCTTGATGAGTGGATGGGAAACAGACAATTCATGCCAGGCATCACATCAGCAGCCCCACTAGAAAGGGGCTTAGTGTACTAACTATTAGAACTAGGCCTTGGGAGACTACTCAATGGTGTGGTGAAAGCTGCACAACTTGCGTAGGCTGATATATGCCTTCATGGAGATAGTCTACTACATACCTATGAACCTATGTGGCAGGTACATGTCTACAGATAGTAGATGTGTACTTCATTGTACAGTAATGTTGTACAGCAGGCACATGGACCACATACACTGTAATGCTTACAGATACTGGTGGCTGTTATGTACAGTGGGAGAGATGTGCACCTCATGTCTTTCATGCCATTGGGATGTGTGCTGGGTGGGACAGTCCTGGGTGGCTCCCTGTCATGGTCACCCTCTTACACACATCTCTGTCCATCCATCTTTGGCATATTATACTGTTTTCCCCCTACACACAAACACATATATATATATATATAGGTACATAGGTAGGTAATCGACTATCTGCCTGAAGGCATATATTAGTATGGCCAGAGTGTGCAGCTATCACCACCCATGGAGTTAGTTCCCTAGGCCTCTGTGCAGTAGAGCTGATGAAGTGATCCATGGTGTGACAGTTCAGTTTCACATACACTCATCAAGGCTCCTCTGGAAGAGTGTCAGTGAGGGACTCAGCTTAATGTCGGTTGGGAGCCTGTTCCAAAGCAAGAGAAGTCTGTGAGTTAGTAATGTATCCCTCCAACATGTTCTATTTAATGTTGTGATGATGATATTCCTAGAGCATGTGGTACAGTGAGCTTGGGAATACTTCAGATAGCGCATGTACATCAGTTCTGCATTGGACATGAACCTGTCTGTTGGGCAGAGATCTCCTGAGTAGACAGTATGCAACAGAGTACAGATTGAGTTAAATTCAGTCTTGTTGCATGGGGCAACTGTTTGAGGCCAGTAATCCTCTTGTTGAGGTACTTCAGTGGTCTTTCCAGCTGCTGAAGGTGCCTAGTCAGATTCATCACAAGTGTGTTGTGGTACTCTCTGATGGGTCTGATGACTGATGAGTAGAGGGAACCTCCTTTGACCTACATGCAAAGACCTTGGCAGTTTGTGGGAACACATAACATGATTTTCTAACCACTTTGTGAATGTGTTTCTGGAAGTAGAGATGACTATCCACATGTGTCCATAGATCCCTTATTATCACCTCCATATTTAGGGTGTTGGCACCTATGTGGTATTTGTATGACTGTAGCTCGAGGCCATAATTTTGACACCACATCTGTCTGACTGAGACCCTTTTTAAGGATGTCTCTGTTGTCCCAAACATCGATTATGACAACTTTTTTGCAGTCATCCACAAACTTTGCTAAACATAGTCCTCGTGTGTTTGACTGTATTTCTGAAAAGTATACACCAGACAGGAGGGGTCCCAGGACTGAGCCATGGGGGACAGCAGTTGTTACCAGCTTGAACAGAAGACCACAATTTTTACCTTGTGGGATCTATCTGTGCCCCAGTTGGCAATCCATCAAATAACATACATATTTATGCACAGGTTGTTGATTTTGTGGATATGACATGGTCTGGGATGTTGGAAAAGGGCTTTTCAAGGTCTATGTGGGATGTGTGTAGCTCATTTCATTGATGTATGACCTGGGTGACTGTCTTGAAAACAGTCTAGCAGGTTTGGGAACCATGATCTGCCCCTGACCAAACCAAAATGGGTAGGGTTGGGTGCTTGTAGGCTCCCAATAGCTCTGTTTATGAGTTCCATCATGATGGACTCCATGGCCTTGCAGATCAGGCTTAATAGGCTTATAAGACAATAGTTCCCATGGTCTATTGTGCACCAACACTTGTGGAGTGTGCCAAACGTTGCTGTAACCCATTCAGCAGTTTCATATCCTGTACAGAGGGTGAGTCTCAACAGACTGTTCAGGTGCAGGTTCTGTTTGTTTTGGAGTTCACATATGACACAGCTAGGGAAACCATGTCATCCCATAGACGCCATGTTTTTAGGTTTGGAAAGAGCTGTTTAACCATTGTATATGTGATTTCTGGGTTTTCACAATCTCCAGGTATGATAATGGGCCCTTTTGTCAGTGAGAGGGGGGTAAATATGTATGTACCTGTCTGACAAGATGTTGGCAGTGTCAGTCATGTACATGTATTCATTTACAGTTTGCACTGACTCAGAACATATATGAGTTTACACTGATATTTATGACATAGGGAAAGAAAG
Source organism: Protopterus annectens (assembly GCF_019279795.1). Taxonomy (NCBI): domain Eukaryota; kingdom Metazoa; phylum Chordata; order Ceratodontiformes; family Protopteridae; genus Protopterus; species Protopterus annectens. The sequence goes on from NC_056731.1 coordinate 1,373,507,633, forward strand.
CTTCATGGTTCTCTATGGACTCTTTGACAATATTTTTGCCAGAACATGGATTGGATAATGTTAGGAATGCTCATTGTTTATTGATGATACTGATTGGAGATTTATTGATCTTCTTTGAATTTTTACTTTCTATGAACAACCTAAGTACTTGTAGTACATAGTTTGATTATGACAGGAGTCCAATATATTATATGGGTCTGTTTTCATATAACTGTGTGCACAAGGCAGGATTGGTGAATAGTGACAAGTTTCTAGGGTAAGAACTGCAACTGCCAGATATGTGTGGCCCACTGCTGTACTCTGACATGGCCTAAATGTGTGAGCATGCCCAGTATGACCTTTCAGTATGTTGTTGACTGACATTTGCTAAATTTGTTTAAGTGTGTGAGCATGCCCATTATGGACATATATACTATATGCGTGTGAAAAATCAAGTTGTTTTTTACTTCAGGGCTCACCTTTGTGTTGTACATTGACAGGAATACGCTGTGCCTGCAGGGCTTCCATGAGTCACTTTGCATAGACTTAACATTTCTACATACGGGGGGACAGCTATTATTTGTACATTTCTACCCGGGAGGCACACCTGATTGTTACTGTGGGTGTACATAGGATGAGGGGTTCACCTGACACTTATACACATTTGCTAGGCCTGCACTTCTATGTCAGGTACTCCATTTCAGTCTGTACTGTTGCCTATCGTACTGGCTTGAGGCCTATTACTGTACTACAGATCTTAGCTTCCAATTTCACGTATATTAGTTTATGACTTCATAGCCTACCCAACCCACATCACACTGCCTGGCCTGTTGCTATCTGTCTGCATAGGCCTGGGGGGAAGTTACTCATATGCCTCTTCAGAGGCATGATACAGCATTTGTTTGTGTTTGCGTTTGTCTACAATTGTCCTGCTGTGTCTGCGCCAGTGAAATGCTGTCATGGCTTAGTGGTTCAGTACTGTGACTATAGTGCACAGTATCCTGAGTTTGAGCCCTGTCACTGCTTTTTATTTTCCTGCTGGGCAGACCAGACTGCTTAAGGAACAGTAAAGCAGGTGTGAGCGTGTTTACCTGACTTTGCTCAAGTTTGCCCAACCTTGCCTGACTTTGCCCAACATTGCCCAACATTGCTCAACGTTGAGCTAGTTAGCGTGGTGCGCAGCTCCATGCAATTGCGTTTAAATATGCTAAATAGTGGTAAAATATGCTTAGCACTGCTTTATATTGCTAAAAATAGGGGAATCATGCCTCAGGTGGTGCTGCAGGGCTGCCTATGTCGGATGCACATAGTACACGCCCTATACATGTTTGAAAACAGGTAGTGTTAAGTTAGGCATCCCTTTTATTGTATGTGCGAGTCAGAGAGAGGTGTCATTTCCAGGGTGCCTACTGAGTCAGTGTATGTGCTATACGTTGCCTCTTTGCCAAGGCCAAGGCATACTGGGCAAACCTCCTTCTGCCTTCTGGGGCAGGCTCAGGTTGTTCCTCCTCCGAGTCATGCTGTGCCTGTGCAGGCCTTAGCAATGGGGGGAGGGCTGTTTGGCCCTGCCCCTTGCTGTTCCTGCTGCAGCTGTTTTCACAGGATCATATTGTGTAGCATGGCACATACCATGACAATTTGGGTACATGTAGTTGGTGAGTACTGCAAGGCTCCACCAGATATGTCCAGGCACTGGAACCGTGACTTGAGCATCCCAAACACACGCTCAATAATGTTTCTTGTTTTTGTGTGTGCCTCATTATGGAGTTCTTGTTCAGGTGTTTGTGCATTTCTGATGGGTGTCATCAGCCACAGCTCCAGTGCGTATCCAGCATCCCCCACTAGGTGACTGTCAGGGATGTCCCCATTGGCAAATCTCTGGTACAGCTGCGTCAGATGCCAGATGTGGGAATCGTGATAGCTTCCAGGGCAGCCAGCACACACATTCATTATTATGCCCTGGGCATCACACATGACCTGGCAGTTGATGGAGGGGAAGCCCTTGTGGTTGATGTAGACCCTACCCCGCTCACCGGGTGGTGCTTTGATGTGTATGTGCATGCAGTCTATTGCATCCACTACCTCAGGGTATTCTACTATTTGTTGGAAAAGACACATATTGCTGGCCAATGCCTCACGGGAATTGGGGAAATATACGTGGCCATCGACATGTGCTGACATGGTATCCAGGAACTGGTGCAGTACCCTGGATGCTGATGCCTGTGAAACCCCCATCATATCACCAGTTGGTCTCTGGAATGTACCTGTAGCAAGTATTTGTAGGCCAACACATACCTTGGTATCCACTGGGATGGGTTCCCCTCTGTTGGTTCTGTGTGTGAGGCGTGGCCGGCACAGCTCAACAATTTGCTGCAGGAAGTCTCTGTCCACTCTATAGCGCTCCACTATCTCCAGCTCATGTAGCCCCTGGTAGGTTACCCTGGGTCTGTACACTCTTCTCCATCTCCTCACTGTGGGTTGCTCAGCAGCATTTACAACTTCACTACCCTCAGCATCTTGCACATGTTGGTTTATGATAGCAATAGCAGCCCCTAACATTTTGTCTGACTTAAGCTTTTTAAGTTTTCACTCTTTGTATACTGCAGTGTTGCAGAGTTCTTGGGAAAAAAACAGGGTAGACTGCTGTTTGCAGAGTTTAAAGCGCTGGGCTGGGCTAGTCTACTACCTGTGTAATTGGCTGGTTCTGATATATTTCACCTGGTAGCTCTGCTAGTTCTCCTTGGTTAACGTCCTACTACTTCTTTTCCTTCCTTTTCCATTTCTGTTTCCACAAGGGGCAGCGCCGTGCAAACAATTGCACACAAGCGCACACGCGCGCACACAGTATAAGCACATTTGCAAGAAATTTCAGATATATCCATAGCATACGCCTTTGGTTTCTTGTTTTCAGCTAGAACAACTGTAGACATGCCTCTTGCAATCCTGAGCAACTCAGGGCAAACACAAGCCACTGTGCTCCAGTAAGCTTACAGTCTTTCAGACATACCCCCTCATGATGTCACCTATCTTCTACTCTACTACTCCCCTACTCCTACACTTACACTTTAGGGACATGGCTCACATGCCGGGGAAAATTGGGATTCACTATCCTTATCCTCATTTGCATAGGATTGCCTACTAATGCTTGGTTGCATCTCTCACACTGAGCTCCCCCCCCCCCTTAGCAACCACTACTCAGTGGCCATGTTGTTTTCAGCCTGCCATTCATCTGCATGGCAGAACAAGCTTTTTAGTGAAAATGCCCATTTTTGGCTATTTTTCAATTTTTTTCATTTTTTTAAAGTGCTGCATGTTTCCGCAGCGCTGCGCTATGCTTAAACATTTGAGATTGGAAAAAAATGGATTTTAAGGATTTACAACATTTGCAAATGCCAATGGCCTTATATTTGGCCATTGGCATGCTTCCTCAACTAGATGCCTCCTTTATTTGGAGCTGTCATAACTCCATTTAGCTATTTGCAGAATGGTACTCCATTACCAACGGAGTACATTTCTGCAAATAACACTACTATTACACGGACAGGTTAGTGTTTCCTGGATCACAAATTTATCTCATTTGCATAGCTTTCAGCAGCAAATGAGGTAATTTGCATACCATAACACTGTCCGTGCAAGAGTAGCTTTAGAAGCTCTCATGCATGACCCTGCTGGCTGTTGCTGGATCGCTCGGCAGACATATTGGCTGTCTGCCAATTTACACTAATCTTAGACTATGCGCAAGCCTTCGTAAATCCAGCCCATGGTTTATTGATCTCCCAAACAAAATCTTAAGGTTTAGTTGGCATGTATCTCTTCTGTGCTGAAGTGAATCATTAGAGATGATGACTTTCATTCCGGCACCTTCATGACAATGCAGTCTGATATTGAGACACCCTACCAATCATTTCAGAAAATACAGCAAGGAGTTTGACATACAAACAAGCATAGAGATACCCACTCTTATCAGTTATACAAAATAGCCATGCTATTATGGAGTCAGCAATGCAGCTGGGCCTTAATCACTTAGGTTCCAAATATTCCCTTAGACAATATATATGACAGACAACTTGAGCAAATCGAGGAAAATAAATCACAGATGAAAATGGGTTTTATGGTTTTCACACCTTCTCACTAAGATGGGGCCATAATTCTGTACTTGTTTGCTTCATATCTAAATAATCAGATCAAGAAATTCTGGAGCAGGCACCCATCCAAGACAAATGTCTTCCCCATCTCCTGCATTCCTTTATTTCTTCACGGACATCAAGGGTTTTGTTGAGTGTTAGGCTCACTCTGGTAGCTCCTTTGGGCAAAGAACCCATTGTTCTCCCACTGGAATAACTAAGTAAAATGGAACCCCTCTATCACAGTACTAACTCCTCATAAGCTAGGAACAGGAGTTGTTGGTACATTTCAACCTGGTCACACTCAAGCTGGTAACATGGATAAATTCACTCTGTTTTCCTTCAAGGACCGTTTTCTAGAGGAAAGCACTTCTTATCTTGCAGGAAGCCATGAAGACCAACACTAGAGCATCTTACCTGTTAAAGTGGGAACATTTTCCCTATTTTGTTCCACCCATAGCTGAGTGCCATTAGAAACCTGAAAACCAATGGATTTAAAACATCTAGCAGAGCCTTTTCATGGTGATCTCTGCTATGCTTCATTAGTGTACAGCTGTGTGCTGTGCAACATGCTTTTCATTTAACCCCATCCCATCTTTCCATTGTACAGTAGTGGTATCTCTGAGAGGAGCACCACATTTCAGACCTCCTTAAAAATAGTTTCACCCTATGGGACTTGATGTTTGAAAATAAAAAAAAAATAATGCTTCTTCCCATTAATCTAGATGTGCAGCAATCTCCTGCAATACTTTTCTCTGGTTGCAGTTACCTCAGTACAAGTCCTTATGTCTAAATAGCCATGTACTGTCTTGCATAAAGGTAGCCTTAGACTCAGATCAGTTCCCTTCCTTATGCCTAACGTGGTGTCAGAGGTAGCATGATGTTTGGGTCCTGTGAGGTCAGCAGATATGTGCGCAGTCCCACGATTGCAAATCTATACATGTAATAAATTTCAAGGAGGCTCATACCTCCTTCAGAATGGGGAATATCAAACAATACACTACCAGTAGTCTATCTAGTAGTTAGGTTCAGAGAGTTAAGCCTGTGAACTGCTAGCTTCCCTCTGTTGTCCTGGGTTTGATTCTCTCAATTTCCACTTACAAAACTGTGTGCTATAAGTGAGTCACTTAACAAGACAATTATCCTTGTTCAACCATGAAAAGCAGACGCATTTGTGCAGTGGACATATCTGAATAGAAAAAAAAATTAATTAATAAAGTAAAATTGTATCCTCAGAACAATGGAGAAAAGATGCTGCATTTTCTGGATGTGCATAGGTGTTTTACATATTACTTGTTCTGAATGAAGGAGTTAAGAAAGTCTGAACAAGTATTTATATCCTACATCCCATGGAAGCCAGGCAATCTAGTTTCTAAGTCAAATTCATCTAAGTGGCAGGCAAAAAGGAATCCCTTCCACTTTGAAAACAAAGAAGAAGGATTGGAAGGATAGATTACAGCCCATGCTATCAGGACAGCAGCCACAACAATAGCATTCATCACCAAAGTTCCTGCTCAGATTGTGTGTGAGAGAGCAACCTGTGCAACTTTGCACACTCTTTCCAAGCCCTGCAAGCTGGATACCGAGTCCAGAATCACTGCAGGGTTGAATGATCTTAGTGCTCTTCCACTGTATCATGAACTGCTTTAGTATATTTCTCATGGATAAAACTTCTACTGCCATAGTGATCCCTATGATGAGCATAGTACAGTTATGAGACAATATACTCTGCAACAGTATAAGTTCTAGTATAGGGATCTCTGCTGCAACACAGACGCCCACCGTCCAACCTCCGAGTCAAAGGATGCTCATCACTAAAAATATGCAAGGGGTCAAGAACAAATGCTCGCAGACAGATGAAAGAAAGATACGACTATCACTGCAAATAATAAGGGGAAAAGTGGATCATGCAATGGATTTAGCACTCCTTTTTATTGTATTCATATTTTAGACTTAAAAAGATAAAAGACTTAGGCATTTATTAAGCTAGTCCAGAACGATACAATTGCAAGACAAAAAGACATGGCTACTTATAAGCATGCTATGAAACCTTATAGCTTTGTACACTGAACACAGGGAATACCTTGTCTCAAAGAAGACACATCATTCAGTACCATCTCATCAAAACAGGGCTAGTGTTGACACAGTATGCTCTACATCATAGCAATATGATGGAATGACTTCACTCTTCTTTTAATTTCTCCAAGTCTTCTGGGTTTCTATTACTATGATGGGAATGGACCCCATTCCTAAGTCAAAGTATGGTTAAAGTTCATAAAATTAGTAGTGTTTCAATCTTTGATGTCAGCCAGAAGTGCTCTTCTCAGCAACTGCAATGTGCCCAGCAATGACTCCTGCAATCCGTATGGAGTTACATGTATTGGTAACATATCTAAATATAATTGCAGATTTTTTATAAGACCCATTGCTCCTACTACTATTGGAACTGTCTGGGTATCTTTCATCCACATTGCTCTCATTTCTGCCTACAAATCCTGATATTTTATGAATTTGTGTCTGTCTGTACCTAAGACACTTTAGTCTCTGGCCGTAGTGATTTCAGTGATTAATGATACTTTTGTCTTCTTTTCATGGACCACTATATCTGGTTTTCTCACATCTATCTTTTAAACTGTTGGTAATGGGTGATCCCATGTGATATAGACTTCATCATTTTCTGTGATGCTGTGTTGCTCATGTTTCCAGTGTTTTTCAGCTACTTCAGTATCATAATGTTCACACAATCCCCAGTGCAACAGTCTTGCCACATTATTATGCCTTTTAGTGTACATCCTTCTGCCATTAGTATGTCACAGCCAGCAATGAGGTGTGCAACTGTTTCCAATTCAGTTTTGCAAAACCTACATTTGTCTGTTTCTCTGACATGTTCAATGGACTTTGTACACCAATGTGTGCACAGCCCACTATCTAAGGCTACCAATATTAACCTTTCATCTTTTGGTTAGAATTCGCCTTTCCTTAACCATTCCTGTATTTTATCCTGATCAGCATGATGTTCTTCCAGAAGTGTTCTATACTTGCGACTATATTTATGCATTTTCCACATTTCTTGCCTTCTCATCTGATCCTTCACCTTATATTCTTTCTTTTGTTTTTTTTTTCAGTTGCTGCCTGATTTTTATCTACTTCTGTTTTGATTTCCATTTCTGCTTGACATTGATATGCTTCTGCTAGACTAAGCAGGGAAGTCATCTTAGATTTATTCTCCTCATATTTCCAAACTTTCATGATGTTTGGGTCCTGTGAGGTCAGCAGATATGTGTGCAGTCCCACGATTGCAAATCTATACATGTAATCAATTTCAAGGAGGCTCATACCTCCTTCAGAACAGGGAATATATAATCTTGGTATGCAGTGATTTTTATAAATCATTTAATGAGCAAGAAGCACCCTTCTTGTTTTCCTATTTAATCTATCTAACACATTTTGTGGCCAGTTGGTAACTCCAAAACTGCACGTTAGGACAGGAAGAACAAATTGACTTATAGCTTGAAGTTTGTTCCTAGATGTCAGTGCTGTTTTCAGGATTAATTTAAGTCTTCTAAAATATTCCTTATTAAGTTTTATTCGCATTTGTTCATGTCTTATTGTTGATCCTTCATTGATTCCTAAATATTTATACACTTCCTCTTTCTCAAGTTCTTTTATATCACATATGGAACAAAGGATCATCTGTTGCTAAAGTCATGACTTCCTGAGAAACAGAGATGTCCACAGAGTCCTGGAAATCAATCTAAATTGTCTCATGTCTATCCCTGGTTATTTTCAGTGGTTGTACTGCGCAGGAATCACTATGCTCAGTCATTACCCTTGGGGTTAGTGTAACAGAAGACAACAATTCCTTAGAATGGAAAACTGCTTGTAAACTGTAACTTTAGTACAAAAGCAGTATTGCGGAATACTACAGATTTTCAGCCTATGATAGTTTTCTCCACTGATAAACCTGAAGCTTAGCAAAAATAAAAAAAATCCTGATATAATGTATTGCATAGTATAGTACTATATTGTACCGTACAATACTATACTGCATAAACAATAAGGATTTGCACACGACTGTTGTGCGTGAATATTATATTATGACTATCTAGGTTTGGATGGTTCTAAGTCACATACATTATAAGTGATGGATCTTCTGTACTATATCATGTCAAAACCAACAAAATGCAATTTGTATATCACAAGAACAGAATCTCTAAATGTTGCAAACTTTTGCTCTATTTGTTGAAAAGCACAACTGTATTTACATTTTGACGACTGAGTTAGTCCCACTAAGATAGTAGCTTATTTTCAGGGGAGACCCAAAGTGTATTTATAGTACTAGGGGAAATTTAGCCAGGGCATTGGAGGACTTCCCCCTACTCATCTGTGATACGAGTGGGTCCCATTTTGCAGAAGCACATCCAGTTTTCATTCCAGATGCAGACACATTTTAGAAAAACAGGGAGGAAGATGGACAGAAAAGGAGACAATATTGTGGTGAGAGAAATGGAAGAGAAAGAAAATGTCTAGAATAAAGAATGTGTGCAGGATTCTGAAGAGATGTTTCAAAGAAATCTGTTTGATGCAGATGAGTTGGCAAATGATGGATGTATAATTGCAACCCACCATTCCTCATGGGGTTTAGGATGATTTACTTATGGAAATGGTGATGCAGAGTGAGACAAAGAATTAAGAAGATATTTCCTGGGAGGATATTGTGGAGAAAATTGAAAATTAGGATGCAGAGACAATTCCAAAGAATAGCGGTGAGATGGAAAAGAAAACATATGTAGAGAAAATAAAATAAGGCAAAAGGGGAGCAGGAGAAAAGGCAGAAGGAAAGAAAAAATTTAAGTATGTGGTAAGGATTCAAAGTACAGAAGACAAGGAAATGGACAGGTATGAATTGTGGGACAATTTAATAGCTACTTTGGGTGTAAAAGCACATGAGGCAAGAGCATTTATTCTTATTAACAAAGAGACATTTTGTGACATTATATTTGAGACTGTTTTTTCAATAGAAATTTTTCTGAGAGAATATGTAAAAAAAAGAAGACAGTAACCCATGGAATCTTTATATAATAAAAGTATTTAACAGGGAAACAAAAAAGCAAATTTCTTTACAATTCCAAACATAGGTGGAAAGAGAGATTTTGAAAGGACATTTGAAAACTTTATGTAAAGAAGTACAGGACATTGCAAAAGTGTATGGTAAAAGGAGTTTATGGACTGGTGGATTTGGTTGTAATATTGTGTTAAAAATTGAAAGAGAAAAAAATATACATATACAAGTTTGATAAAGTGGAGGGGATTGTGGTGTAAAATATTGGGAAAAACCGAGAAAATGTTTTTTGTGTGTGTAAAAGAAGGGCATGCGATGAGTAATTATGATAAAATGCAAAATAAAATGTGAATTAAAATGTAACAAAATTGGACATTTATTGATGGATTGTAAAAATGAAAACAAGAATAAGGAAAAAAAGGGGAGAAAATGAACAAAGAGAAGAAATTTTAGAAGTAGTAGAAATAGAAGAAAAATTAGATAATAAAAAAAAAATATTTATTTATTTATTTATTTGTCTTTGTTTACTGGGGAAGACCTACTGGGTAATATCCATTTTTAGTGGAGGCCTGGGGAGAAAAGCTCCCTTTGCTTACATTGTACTATACTAAGTTCAAGTCAAACACAGAGTAGTTACATTTGCATTTACATTTATGCACAAACAGTAGTACATTTTTAACCAGATTGTTTAATGAAATCTTGGATACTGAGAGGTTGCCTGAGGAGTGGAGAAGAAGTGTCTGGTACTGCTTTTTAAGAATAAGGGTGATGTGCAGAGCTGTACCAACTACAGAGGGATAAAATTGATCAGTCACAGCATGAAGTTATGGGAAAGAGTAGTGGAAGCTAGGTTAAGAAGGGAGGTGATGATTAATGATCAGCAGTATGGTTTCATGTCAGGAAAGAGCACTACAGATACAACGTTTGCTTTGAGAGTGTTGGAGAGGTATAGAGCAGGTCAGAAGGATTGCATTGTGTCTTTGTGGACTTAGAGAAAGCATATGACAGGGAGCCTAGAGAGGAGTTATGGTATTATATGAGGAAGTCAGGAGTGGCAGAGAAGTATGCAAGAGTGGTACAGGATATGTACAAGGGTAGTGTGACAGTGGTGAGGTCTGTAGTAGGAGTGACGGATGCGTTTAAGGTGGAGGTGGGATTACATCAAGGATCAGCTGTGAGCCCTTTCTTATTTGCAATAGTGATGGATAAGTTGATAGACAAGATCAGACAGGAGTCCCCATGGATTATGATGCTTGCAGATGACATTCTGATCTGTAATGAGAGTAGGAAACAGGTTGAGGAGACCCTGGAGAGGTAGAGATATGCTCTAGAGAGGAGATGAATGAATGCCAGAAGGACTAAGACAGAATATATGTGTGTGAATGAGAGGGAGGATAGAGGAATGGTGAGGATGCAGGGAGTAGAGTTGGCAAAGGTGGAAGAGTTTAAATACTTGGGATCAACAGTTCAGAGTAATGGTGAGTGTGGAAGAGAGGAGAAGAAGAGAGTACAGGCAGGGTGGAGTGGGTGGAGAAGAGTGTCAGGAGTGATTTGTGACAGGCGAGTACCAGTAAGAGTGAAAGGGAAAGTCTACAAGAGGCTAGTGAGACTAGCTATGTTAAATGGATTGGAGACAGTGGCACTGACAAAAAGACAGGAGTCAAAGCTGGAGATGGCAGAGTTAAAGATGTTAAGATTTGCACTAGGTGTGATAAGAATGGAAAGGATTAGGAATCAGTATATTAGAGGGTCACCTCAGGTTGGATGGTTTGGAGACAAAGCTAGAGAGGCAAGACTGTATTGGTTTGGACATATGCTGAGGAGGGATGCTGGGTATATAGGGAAAAGGATGCTAAGGATGGAGCTGCCAGGTAAGAGGAAAAGAGGAAGGCCTAAGATATGGTTTATGGATGTGGTGAGAGAGGACATGCAGGTGGTTGGTGTGACAGAGCAAGACGCAGAGGACAGGAAGAAATAGAAACAGATGATCCACTGTGATGACCCCTAATAGGAACAGCCAAAAGAAGAAGAAGTAGTACATTTACACACATGCATTCTAAGATTTTACAGAGGTGGAAGTTACTAAAGAGAAAGCAGACATGCAACTTAGAGGATTGTACAGGCAGCAGCAGTTATGTATAAAAATTGTTCTGTCATTTTAGTAAAAGGTTCAGAATATTATGTTTAAAGAGAGTATTTAGATGGTATTGTACAATGAAAAAGTTTTAACCCCTGTGATGAGCATATACAGATCCAGGATTGGTTAAGATATTTTTTAAACAGTGGTTAAAGAGGATATAGAAGAAGGTTCTGAAATAAGCGATGAAGAAGACGTAAATTAGGAGGTGGTAAAAGAAAAAAAAGAACTCTATTTGTAAAATGGTAATAAACAGAAAAATAAAATTTAAAGGGATAAGTACAAAAGAAAAAGAAAGGGAATGGATGAAAAAAATATATGCAGCTAATTATTGGGGGTTGCTGTAATAGTTAAGGTGTTTGACTCACAGACACAAAATACAATGCTTGATTCTCACCTTTAGGAGGGAAATTGGATAGTGCTTTCTGTAAATGTGAATAGTATTAAGAATATAGTAAGAAGAATAGGGATTTTGGAGTGGTGCAATACATGTGATGTAGATATAATTATTTTAGAAGACACAGGATTTTTAACAAACATAGAAATATTACAAACAGAGAAACTATAGGGAGGAAAGATAATCTGGAATTTGGAGAATAGCTGTGTTCTGTAGAAATACAGTAATGGTATTACATGTAACTTTAGCAAAAAGGAGAAGAATAATCATTGTATATTTAAAATGAAAAGAACAAGTATATAGAATTATAACATTATATACTTATACTAATTGTAAAGAAAGGGAAAGTTTATTTCATCAGATTTTAGACCATGCAGTGATAAATAGGAATTTTATAATAATATACTACACTATGGCACTGTACGAGCACATCCACTCGTGCATGAATTGTGCCATCCCAAATAGAACCAAGACGATCTCCTCCAAAAAAAGGAAGCCAATCTGGTGGTCCCCTGCCATAAACAAACTTTACAACAAAAGGAAGAAACTGTTGCAGGAAAGAGGAGAGAAAAACTCCCTTACCAGCCTCAGTAAGAAGCTGAGATCCCTCATAAAATCCTCCAAAGTTAGTTATGAAAATAAAATTGCCAAAGATTCCAAAGACAACCACAAGGCATTCTATAGCTATGTCAAGAATCTAAATGGCAATCCTCAGATCTGCTCTAAGCTACAACAAAATGGCATTAAACATAATGATCCCAAGGATATTGCCAATATCCTGGCAGATCGATTCAGTGCCAACTTCACCCCTCTCTCACCCCTAAAGGGCCCATCTCAATACTGAAATATTGCCAAATTTTGGTAATAATGGCCACACAGGTAAAAAACACACTCTCCAAAGCTAAAAATACAGCATCCATGGGACCAGATGACATCCCAGCTGTGTACTACATGAACTACAAAATGAACTGGCAACTCACCTAAGTGTCATGTTTAATCATAGCCTCACCTCAGGCTTCATGCCCACTGAGTTGCACACAGCTACAGTTATCCCACTCCACAAGGGGGATCCACCTTGGATCCCAGGAAATACCACCCCATCAGTCTGGCGAGCCTGATCTGCAAGGACATGGAATGTATGATCATGGAACTTATAAACAAAGACATTGGCAACCTTCAAACACTGGACCCCACCCAGTTTGGGTTTGTGAAGGGCCGATCTTGTCTCCTGAACCTGATTGACTTCTTCAAATCAGTCTCCAGAGCTGTGGACAAGGGTAAGACGGTCCACACAGCCTATCTGGACCTCACCAAGAACTTCGACACTATCCCCCACTCTGGAACCGTAGATAAACTTAATAAGCTGGGCATTAATCCCTATGTCACTCGATGGGTTGCCAACTGGCTTACTGACAGAACCCACACTGTAAAAGTAGCTAACTCCAAATCCAGCTCCAGACAAATGACAAGTGAAATAACTCAGGGTTCAGTCCTTGGAATGCTCTTCTTTGGCATCTACTTCTCTGAAGTACAGGCCAACACTAAGGGACTCTGGCTAACAAAGTTCACAGATGAATGCAAACTGGGAGCCATTATTGAATCCCCCAAATGATGTGGATATTCTACTAAAAGGCCTTACAGAAACAGATGCTTGGTGCCCAAGCCATGGGCTCAAGCTCAATGCCAAGAAATGTATAGTTATCCCCTTTGGGAAAAAACATGTACCCATGAACTACCACATAGGTTGCAGTACACTAAACACTGAAAGTGTGATAAGAGACTTAGGGACACAGGTGGACAGTGATCTCACTTTCGATAACCACATAGCCACAACAGTCAGGAAATCCTTCTATGTGGCACACCTCGTCACTAAAGGCTTTTCATCCTGAAAAAAGAAGGTCATTGTCCCATTGTGCTCATCTCTCATTAGACCCATTATAGAATACAATGCCCCATTTGGTATGTACCTCTCAACACATGTGCAACAACTGAAAAGGCTGCAGAAATATCTCACTAAAAGAATCACAGGCCCAAAGCAGATGCCCTATTCTGACTGTCTAAAAAAACTCCTGCTATACTCTGTCACATATTGTCTACTCAGAGGCAATCTCTGCTTAACATACAAGGCCATGTCAAACCCGAAGCTGTTGGACATGCTACACTTAAAGAAATCTGAATCCTTCAGAGACACATGCTCCAGGGATCTAAACCTTGCCATCACGATGAACAAAACATGCTGGAGGGATAGGTTCCTGACCCAGAGACTCCCAAGACTCTGGAATAGACTGCCCATACATGTCAAGCAGAGTGCATTTTTGGCCCTCTTCAAAAGGAACCTTGATGATTGGATGGAAGATAAGAAATTCACCCCGGGGATCACTTCAGTCACCCTGCTAGTCAGGGGTCCAGGGAAGTAAATATTAGGGAAGAAATAGCCAGGGAATTGTTATGGCTAGCCTTGTATAGGCCCTAGGGCCAATAACCAAGTACATTCCTATGAACCTATGAACAGGAAACTTTAATTGCATTAAGTGGCAAGCATAAAAAGAAAATACATGATGTAAGGAAAATGCTAGACATTGTAAGATGTGGTAAGTTAAAACTTTGGGACAAAAATTCATGGACTTACAAAAGTAATATGTGTAGAACTAAAGTAGATTATTTTATAGTATCAGAAGGTTTAGTTATAGGAGGAGTGGAGGTAGTTGAAACAGGATTTTCTGATCATCTTGCAATATGACTAGAGATAAAGGAAAACAAGGAGTATAGCAAAATAAACAAAGGAATAAAAAGGCTAAGCGAGAATTCATGGAATGAAGGAGGAAAGAGATTAATAATACAGTTATGGAATGATCATAGTACTATGAGGACATTTTATAAAAATTGGTCTGAATGGTGGGAGATATTTAAGGAAAAATATAAACATTTTTGTTTACATTGGAGACATGATGTGAGATAAGTAGAGAAAGGAAAATATAAAATAACATATAATGATGCATTCAAAGTTTTAGAGCATAATGATTGAAAGTACTTTGACAAATAAAAATAATTGCATGAAAGCAAACAAGAAAATACCCCCAAATTTTTATATAAGCAAAGATATTTTTCCTAGGAAAAAGAGAAGAAGTATTGAGTTATTAAGTAGATTAGTAAAGAAAGAGGGTAGTGTAATGATATAAATAAAACATGTAAAAAGGGAAATAGGAAGAACTCAGGAAAAGATTATGAACAGTGTAATACAATATATACAAGATGTGTTTAAAGAAAAAAAGAAGGTAGAGAAAGACATAGAAAGTAAAAAGGTTACTAGAAAAAGGCAATAAAGAGTTGAAAAAGAAGATTTGTTTAAATGAGTTAGATAAAGAATTAAGAAAAGAAACACAGATCCGGTTGCAGGACCAGATGGAATAGGTTATGAAATGTAAACTATATAAAGTACTGGTAAAAAAGATATTTTTAAATATTTTGAATGAATAGTTAAATGAAGGCTTTATGTATAAAAATTATGTGGTAGAATACTTAAATCCATAAGGAAGAAGGAAGATAGAAGGCAATTAAAAATGGGAAATGATAGGATTGAGTAATAATGATTATAAGATCTTTATGAAAATAATACAAAAGAGATTTGAGACTAAAATGGAAAATATTATGGATAATAGTGCATATAATATAAAGAGGAATGGTTGTCAAGAGTTATTAATAATAGTTACAGAAATTGTGGATGATATTATGAATAGAAAAGAAGAAGTGAAATCATGATGAGACCTTAATAATGCATTTATACAATTGGGGATGAAATATTTTGGGTAATAATGAAATAATATAATATAAGTGTGAAAATTTGGAAGTTATGTATGTCAGCATATAGTAATAATAAAGTAAAAATACTTATAAATGGCTGGCTGAGCTGAGGTACATATGAAGAGTGGTGTAAAACAGAGATGCCCAATGAGTTGTATACTCTTTGCAGTACTTATAAATGTGACCGTATGCTAAATAAATTATAAAATGAAGGAGGCAGGGTATATAACTCCTGAAGGTTTAAAAATTCCAGTTCTGTTAACATATGTAGATGACATTTTAATAATAACTAAAACACAATTTGGATAAAAGAAGTAATAATTTGCACAAATGATTGTCTATAAGTGATAGTAATGGTTTTAAATAAAGAGAAAAGTAAAGGTTTAGGTGATGTAGTAAAGAAAGGGGTATGTATTTTACAATTAATTACATTTCTGTGTTAGGTATAATATTTGGGAATAAAGATGTAAGTAAAATTCAGTGGGGAAAAAACAATAGAAGTAATAAAAGAAAAATGTCTTATCTGGAGAACATATAAATTATAATTTGGAAAATAATGCTTATTTGATAAATTCAGTAGTGAAGGATAAAATAGCATAATTAGCAAGTGCATTTATGTTGCCAATAACATTTGAAGAGGAATTATTGCAATTTTTTTTTATTTCTTTGGGTTGCTAGATTAAAAAGAGGAATTGTGTATGTAAATAAAGGGAAAGGAGGTTTCGGGTTAATTAACCCAGTGGTACAGTATATGCTGCTTTATTAAATTTGTATAAAGTGTTAAAGTGGATAAATGAAAAAGATGAGAAATTAGTAGTAAAACTGTATAAATTTAAGTATGATAAATTTAGGATTGTGGCAAAGACTATCTCCCAGATTCACTAATCTTCTGTGCAGGACTAATCTAGTCCTGCACAGAAGCGGCAGTTTAAGAGGAGGATGGCAGCATGCCATGCATATTAATGAAGGTGCGCTGCCTGAACTCCTAATGCTACACGGAGCGTGGATGAGTGCAGGGTGTGTGTCTGAGAGCAGAGCTCGCAGAATAAACACGCCCCTGAAAAGTAGAACAGAAGAATGTGTAAATAAATGAGCGAGACCGCTCATAAGTATCCACATATCCCCACCAACAGTCCCCATGTGTTCAACAGCAATAGTACACTTAAAACAAAGAAACCCTTGTAATATTTTTTTTTAAAACCCCGAGTACAGCTAACCATAGGTGCGCAGATTTGTCCATCACTTAGCTACGGGTAAAGCAGCTGAAAAGGCTGAAGAGGATAGCAAGGAATATATATGCAAATGAAGCAGCACAGCAATAGTGTAGTGGTTAAAACATCCGCCTAACAAACAGGCATTCCCGGTTCAAGTCCCACTGCAGCACATATCATTTTCCATGTGGAATCTGTATATGAACATATTCTCACATCTTTTGGCCATATAACCTACATAATAACACTTAAATGTGAACTGGAGTACTGCATTAAATGCACATGTGAAGTGTCACTGTCATACTGAATAAGGCATTAGTAAGCAGGTTTAAGCAAAAACAAGCAATAGTAAGGGTGTTTAAGTGTCTATGCATGGGGGTAGGCATCATCTACAAAGATTAAGCAAAGTAGAAGCTAACTGAGTGTAAGAAACTGTAACTAGAGGTTAGCATTGCTTACCATCGCGCAAACCCTTGCAAACATGCTTACAACTGGTTTAAAGTGCCTTAATCACTCTATATCCAATGGCCCATGTTCTGCCCAGCAACAAAATAAATTGCCTCTGCAAGGCTCAAACTCAGGACCCTGTACACTATAGTCACAGTAGTAAGCCACTAAGCCATTATAGCAATAGACATGAATGAGGTGTCAGCAAACTAATCCTCACCACAGGAAAACCAAATCAAACATGTGAACTGAATCTATGTACAATGTGAAGTGGTATAACCTTCTAAATAAGATAAATATGTGAACTGGAGTACTGCAGTAAGCATAGATCTGAGGTGTGATTGTAATTGTGATTGAAATAAAGTATAGAAGTCCCCAGGTCCACATACAGTGTATGTACACATGAATCACGGATACCAGATACAGATATAACCTGTAATGAAGAATAAAGCATAACCTGTAATGAAGAATAAAGCATTGCCAAATGACATATATAGTGATAATTAACTATTAAGCAATGCTAACCACAGCTCAAGTTAGTAAGTGTAAGCAATGTGTGGGGGAGCCAGTTCAATCTGCCTAGTGGTATACCTCTTTAAGCAGTGCCAACCTTATGTAAGCAGGTGCGCCCATAGCTTAGCCTTTTCAAAACTGGCCAATCATGGGAAAGTGCAGGAAAATGGCCATATTTAAACTCCACAGGTGGGAATACTTCTCATAACTGGTTGTAGCTTCCTACTGCAGGCAGAATGGCTAGTGTGGGTGAAGGCACTCGGTTTAGAGTGCAGCGCTGGGGCATCCAAGAGTCAAAAATCATGGTATGGCTCCTGGTAAAACACCATGATCAGAGACTACTGCAGGGCCAGTACCAGGGCTCGCAGTATAAAACTGAGGCCTGGGACAGTCTTGCCCGTGACCTCACCAGTGCCACAAGTATCCCCCAGACTGGTGAGCAGGTCAGGCACCACCATGCTGACCTGAAGCGGTGGAGGGGGGAATGTTCTGGAACAGTGGATCCAGGAGTCTCGGCAGATGCCCAATGTCCCAGTACTGAGTAAGTACTCATTCTACTAAGTAGTAAATAATTGCCTAGCTTGTGTATACTACGGATAAGTATTGCTAAATATCACTGCATTTCTCTGACAGCTGTAGATGAGCGGGCTGTGAACCAGCAAGCCCATGATGCTAGGCTGCAAAGGCTGCATCACAAGGCAGGTTAGTAATCAGTCTGCATGCACTGTCATAACAAAAAATATAAGAACCTTAGAAAGTGTTGTACTAGTAGAAATAAATGTGTAATAGTCTGTGAATAAAGGTATAACCCCTGGAGTACTTTTGTTTACTCTTCTCTCATATGTTGGTGATCTGTTCCATATTATAAATAGTACTGTTGTATCTTAAGCAGTGTCACCCACACCATGGTATGCAGATAAAATGGGTATGAAGTCCTGCATAACAATGTTGGAAGTGTCAAGAGGTCAGTCATATCGTACAAGTTAGGAAGACATAGAAAACAGTCGAAAGCTTTACATCAATTTCCTGATAGCACAATGTACTGTAACGTTAGCTATAATTTTTTGTCACACATAGCAGGGGGTTGAATCCTGGGAGTGCTACTAAGTTGTAAGCATAATCATACCCCACAACTGTACAGATTTTGATGCAATGTTCAGATAGAAAGCTGTATGCATAATTACACCCAACAACTGTACAGAATTTGCTAGAATGTTCAAATTGTAAGTTGTATGCATATTCATACCCCACAACTGTTCCAATCAGTCCAGTGTGTCCAGATAAATGGTCCATATCACCAGCTTGGTACCCTGTTCCCCTGAAAATTCAGTTTGATGATCCAAGAAATGTAGGCAGCTGTCAATGACATATAACTGATAGTCAAATGTGTACATAGTAAGAGAATGTATATGAAAACAAACATGTCATTCTAGCACCATCTCTAAGTGTATGACAGCAATTCTCAACATATGTTGCATTAACACCTGCAGCCTGTCATGCCTGTATGTAAGACACATGTCATGTATATAATAATCTATAAACATACCAGTGTACAATATAAGGCCATTGTGTAGTGTAATAATACATGTAAGGGAAAGATCACTGCAGTGACTAAGAATGTTGTGAAAACTACAAGGATATATTAGTTGTTAATTGAACCCTCTCTCTCACCCCTACCATATGTGCATGATAACCCAATTGCACTCCTCAACTGGTATATCTACACTCCAAACTTTTGTTGGGACATATGTCCTAATGGTTTATAAATATTCACATTTATTTCTATGCACATGCCATGTTAAAATACACCCAAATTGGTGGCCTGTTGCCATCAATTAAACTTGCATGCTCCTGTAATGGCCACTGTTTTTCCATATATGCATGTGTTCTGCTTGCTCTGCAACTGAGTTAAATCTGGTGTGTCGGATTAATGGGAATACCTATGCATGCTGTTATAACTAATTCTGAATGCTGTTGACTGTTACTAACCCATATCTGTTATAAATCTGTGACAACACAGCTTGTATGGGAAGGCCGGTTCCAGCAGACCCACCTGTCCCACCACAGCTGCCTATGGCACCGGACACCAGCACATCTGGGGCCCAGCCTTGAACCTTCTCCTCTGTGGGCCCTGCGCCACCTACAGAAGGAACTGCTGCAAGAGATGGGGCTTGCTCCCCCTCAGAGCGGGCGCGGAGGGGAACCTATCACCTGTCAACAGGTCTGGGCCATGGTGCATAGGGAGCTCGATCTGGAGTATCGAGAGCAGCTACGTCAGCTTGAGTACCCGAGTGCCACTATTAAAGGGTGAGCCTGCCCCTCCTTACACAGCCCTCAGCACAGCCACCTTTGGGGCTGTGAAGGTGCAGTGGTGACTGCCCATAGGTGGGGACTTCAGTCCCACTGTTTCCATTGGGGGTCATGGGCTTGCGACTTTCAACCACAAGGTGTTTACCCTCCACATGTGTCATATACCGGCCATGTATGCGTCTTGTGTGTCTTGTCTGTTAACCTACCCAACCTACCTCCCCAAATATACCTACTACCCCTCCCCAACATCCCACTTTCACCTGAAAAAAAAGGGCAATCTGTTCCCACAAAAAAATCTCGCCCCGTACATAGCTGTCCATTTTGCACATGTGTCCACTGGACACATGTAATCTGGTGTAATCAGCATCACAATGAACATCTGTTGACCTCACCCCTCTCCCAGGGGTTTGAGGGTCCAAATCTACCTGCAAATTTAGTGTATATGTACCGCTGTTGCTGTAGAAGAAATGGGCAACTCTGAACCTTTCCTATACCCTTCCTGCACATGCCTAGCTATTTTCCCTAATGTCTTTCCCTCTTTGTGCCCCATTTTTCACCACTTTCCTATCAACTCCTTGTTCTTTACTTTTAAAGTAATTAGCGCAGGGGTAAGCAGCAGTAAGCACTTTCAAGCAGCAGTAAGCGGGTTTGCGAGGGTTTACATGGGGGTAAGCTATGCCTACACAGGTTGAGAAATTCGAAGCTGACTGTAAGAGAACATAAGCGGAGGTTAGCAGTGCTGACCATCGCGCAAACCCACGCAAACCCACTTACAACTGCTTAAAAGTGCCTTAATCACTCTGTAGCCAATACCCCTTGTTCAGCCCAGCAACAAAATGAACTGCCTCTCCAAGGCTGAAATCCAGGACCCTGCACTCCATACACAAAGTGATTTATCACTAAACCATGGCAGATATACATAACCTGATAGTTTCACAAACATATCATCCAGCACAATCAATCAACAGTTCAGGAAATGTAGTAATATCATACCACACAACCTCTCAATGCAAGAATTCTGGACAAAGTGTGCCAAAATGTGGGTACAAGTAGGGATATATGTCAAATACTGATCTAATACACCTAAAATGTTGCTAGTTACACAGTTATATGTATTACAACACATATTTTGAAGGAGATGGAGTCTGAAACACAAAAGTTTTGGCACTAGTTACTGACTACAGTCCTGAAATCATCCATGTCAGTTGCCACGAAAATGAGGTACAGGCCAAAAATATGAGCCGAACATGCATGGACATATGGGCGGATATATATCTGGAAATGTAGACAGATAGACAGCTATACATATATATCTATAAATATATATATATATATATATATATATATATATATATATATATATATATATATATATAATATATGTAGATATATTATATATATATATATATGCAGATAGAAATGTGTATAGCATTACCACATGGGAACAAAATCCTGAACCACTCACTACAACATAACAGACCATGTGCACTGTTAATGGGGGTGGGGCTCAAATGAGGGATACCTGGTAATTAGTGGTATGTTATACCCCCACAGCCCTAATGGATATACTGTGTAATCCAATATCCAGCACATGCAGTTCTTGACTAGAGGACCATTCACAACACAGCCACAATGCTTTAACAGTAAGCCAATTCACCTGTAAATGTCAGAGCAATATCTGTAACATATCATGCAGAAAAGTCGTTCTACCATAGGGAATGTACATTGTGGAAGGAGTACACATTACAATGGTTCAGATATGCACACACATCTATACATATATATATATATATATATATATATATATATAGAAATATATATATATATATATATATATATATATATATATATCTATATATATATATATATATATATATATATATATAAATATACATATATATATATATATATATATATATATATGTATATATATATATATATATATATATATATATATATATGTATATATATATATATATATATATATATATATATATATATATATATATATATATATGTATATATATATATATAGAGAGAGAGAGACTCTTACTAACAGTCTTCAAGAGAAACCTTGATGAGTGGATGGGTAACAGAAAATACACCCCTGGGATCACTTCATTGGCTCTTCTGGACAGAGGCTCAGTTAATTAATCAATGGGGCAGTGAAAACTGACACACTCTAGCTAGGCTTATAAATGCCCTCGGGCAGATAGCCTAGTACCTACCTATGATCCTATGAACCTATGAACCTATGTGTATATAAATATATATATATATATATATATATATATATATATATATATATATATATATATATATATATAGGTACATACACATATACACAGACAAAAGGTAATAGTAGCCATACATATGTAGAAGTAGTGTGGAAGTACTAGGTGCAAAGTATATCCCTCAGCCACAAGCCCTGTAACTGGTACCTGTGAAATGTGCAGTGTGACAACCATTCCCACAAATGAGAATATTTACATTAAACCTATACCCACTCACAATTCAAAGGACATGACACGACACACAGGTATACATACACAGAAAACCTTTACTTGTTTACTATACAATAATGTATGCCATTACTTATAGCACATAAAGTCAGAAATATGTAATCAGTGATGAATGCAAGGCCCACACAAAATAGTAGATGCAAGCAAAGTGGATATATAACATACTATGCTGTTCAGGCTAAGGCCTTCAGTTAGTACAACAGTAGACAAAGGATTTGCCTTCAAGATAGGTAACAATCAACAATTACTGGTGTAGTTCAGCAGCCTCCAATTACACCCTGTAGTTAAGCCCTAGGGGAAATGTATTAGTTGTGGTAATGTCAATGTATCTGTCACATGTATGGACCCTGACTAACATATTTTGTGGGATTCCACGATATGACTGGGATGATAGCAGGAATGCTAGCAGTAAATAATGATAGGCCATTACCCAACAACCCCTAACTGTATCACAGCAGGACAAAGCCTGCCATATATGTGGAGGACAGAGGCAGGAACACAGGGCCATACTTGCAATATTGCTGTTACACATCCAGGAAATTGCTGGTGTTTGTTGCAACATGCCCTTATGCAGGAATAAGACATCAGATAAACAAATGGATGTAGCCATGTACTGATAGCACACAACATACAGACTGCCAGTGATATATATAGGACAAGACCTGTGTAGTGCACAGACCAAACCAAACAGACAATCCACTGGCCATCATGTGGAGAGGCCCACAGTTGAGAGCTATGCAGACAGACTGCATTCCATCCTAAACTACTATGTACATACAAACACTGCAAGGCCAGCAATATACAATGCACATAACAACACTACTCACTCTGTCTGTAGGTCTGGAACCTCATACAAATGTGTAATTGGCCTGTGTCTGCAATTCTTGCTGTAAGAGGTATTGCAACCTGCTGTCTGTAACACTGCTGCCTACATACAGGAAGGATGTTCTCCATACTGGAAAGTTTAAGGGACAACACCCACATGAGTCAGTATTTTATAGTACTGGGTTGCCATGACTGTGGTTATCTGAAGTACTACACAACATTCTGCATGCAGTTAGCAACTGTTGCAGACTGATTGGTGCAGAGCCCTTCACCTGATCATGTGCATCACTTACAAAAGTCATGCTGCATTCCATTTAAACCAGCTCAATCACTCTAGTGGAGAGAGAGAGACACACACACACACAGAAAAAGAAAAAAAAAGAAAAAAACAAACAACAACAAGCTGTCACAGCTGTCAGAAAAAAATGGCAGGTATGTAAAACATATATGTATGTAATTGAATGTATGTGGTATTGAATAATAGGATATATGATGTGGAATGATTTATATGTGCCATCTATAGTTGTCCCTGTAATGAAGTTCTGCTGAACAACTACTCTGGACAATACTGTCTGTCCCTATAGGTAGTGGGACATACCTGCCAACTATTTCAGATCAGCAATGAATGACAAAGATTTCAGCCATAATATGTGTGTTTGATATGTTAGTGTGGGCAATAGCTGGTGGTGGAAGTACTGCCGTCATGATAGACACATGGGTGTCAGAGCACACCACTTGCAGGACAGTCATGTTAATGTGTAATGCAGCATGCACAAATGCCATAGGTGTATAATAGGCTTACCAGAAATCTCTCACCATATATACCACCCTAATGTTAGTCTGTGTTCATATGTGACACCTGGCTGGGGTGCAGTAAGGCAGAACAGTGCAGCTGTGAATGAAAGACAGTTACAGAATGTGGACCAGATGTCTGTATGCACCCTACATATTGATACATATCTGTGTAATATATAATTAGACAAGTATGTCTACAGATATACAGACACTCATACAGATATAGGTATATAAACAACCCACAAGATATATCTACACATATACATATATATATATATATATATATATATATATATATATATATATATATATATATATATATATATAGATATATATATATATATATATATATATATATATATATATATAGTGGCACTGACAATGGCATGCAGGTGAAATAGTCTGTAACAGGCCAGCAAAGATAGTGTCCCCACAGGGAGCAGGGCTACAAACACATAGCACAAAGCATGGCACAAACACATAGCACAAAGCTTGGTACAGTACAACACATGTCCCAATGGTAGGTAAGCAGCCGACATACCAATTGCATTCTGTGAACGGTGTATGTAGCTGATATGGTGGGGGGAGACAAAGATGTGTATTAAGAACTATGGTAACCCTGCTGTATTAGTTTCTCAGACCTGTTTCCATCTTTATGTCTTCCAGGGAGGATGCCCCACACCAGTTTGCCAGCTTACAGTGCTGCCAAAACAGAAGTCATCATTGATCATTTGGTACAGCACTATGAATAGCTATTTGGCTGGACAGCCCATGATAAGCAGGTGAGAACTGCCCTGTGGAACGAACTAGTCCACAGGGTCAGTGATGTCGGACTGCAGAACCACAGCTATGAGCAGGTCCGGCATCACTGCAGCGATCTGCTTTGCAATGTTCATCAGCATGCAGCTGCTGTACAGGGGGACCACCTCACAACAGGGGGGGCATGCCATCCATCCACCTCTCACCCGTGTGGAGGAGCTTCTCAGGAGCCTTGGGGCACCTGCCCACATGCAGCACCAACAACTGGCAGGGCACATTGTGGAGGTGGGTGCCACCGACACACTGGCTGAGAAGCGTGCAGGTAAGGCCCCAGGGCACATCAGTACACCACTCTTTTGTATGCATCTGCATCTGTACAGGTACATCATGCAAATCTGAGAAGTCATATACATAGTCTGTAGTAGTAAGAAACAGACGTGCATAAGCTGTAGTATTGTGGACTCCTACTGTAGATGTGACATAATGCTACACTCACCCTTTATGAATGCCACAGCTGTGGCCACTGGCAACAACTTTCTCACACTCTTATGTAGGTCTCTCCAGGATAGCACCACAGCAGCAGCCTGTAGCCGGTGAGTATGGTTCATGTTCATGCATGACAATACACTGTGCATGTAATGGCTATGGGATATTCCATGCACACATCTAACACATCTACCCATACTGCATGCTGTACACATTCACATTTTGGTGTTGTGGAATGCACTGCATCACAGTAGAGACCATGCTGTGGTACTGGAAGGGTACAACAGACACATGCAAGATAACTAACATCCTGTCATTGTGCAATGTGTCCACAGGGATGAGAAGTATGGCATAACACATGGCCTACAATAGGGGCATGTGTGAAATAACACCCTCATGGCTGTATCTGCACACAATCAGGTTGTGTAACTGTGGCAGACATAACCCTGACCCCACAGCAATAGTGACAGCAGTGTGTGCACTCCAAGGGATGTGCACATGAGTAGACCTTGCAACCATGCAGAATTCTGGGACATGTGAAGGGCACCCTCCACAGCCATGGTAAGGTCTGGTGGTTGTCAGTGTAATAGTCCTGTACTGGTCATACATACACTGCTGATGCTGTGATCTGTAAAGCAGACATCAGGCATTCACAAATGATATCTGTTCACATATCATCCCAGGTATGAGTTGTAACACATAGGGGCTGTGAGCATTGGAGCTGACATAACTGACACAGTACTACATATGCAGCAATGGTTTGTACACCTGTGAGGTATGGTGCACAGTACAAGACATGGGTGCAGAACAGGTCCACAGTAACACTTCGTACATGGGTGCAGTGTTAACAAGGGGAAGGGCCATCACCTACCAACACAGCCCATGCACCACACACATGTATACTGCCACTAGCATGAGGTCATGATAGTTGCACTGCATGCTGTTTAGCACCTGATGTAATGCATGCTGACAGAATGGTAATGGGAGGACTGTGTGTACAAAAGATGTGCAACCCCACATGTAGGTGTGTGTGTGGGGGGGGGGAGGTGCTGATTGTGTCTGTAAGTGCAATCTGATGGAGTGGAGTGTGGTCGATGCATGTCAGATATGTGTGTGTGTGTGTGTACATGTGTCTGTTTTTGTGGGTGTCCATGTATGCACAGGCGATAGTGGGATTGATCACATGGCAATACTTCTCCTTGGGATTGTGCTGTACATGTACATGTAGTGACACATGAGACACCAGGACAATCTGTCTGATATGTGAACACAGGACAGCTGATAGCATAACAAGGTCTGTAGCACAGAACATGCATTGGGAGGGAAAGTACATACCAGGTATACACATCATATTGGCAGCAGCAGATAGATAACAGGCTACCGACGTATGCAGCACTACTAATGCAATGGGGAATTACCAGACCACATCAGTGAGTGTATCCAGGTATTACTGTTGTCCGCATGATGGGTTGATTGTGCAGCAGATGTGGCATGGACTGAGCAAGACTGTAGTATGATACTTCGGTGTATGACATATGTAGTGAATGTAGCAGCCCCAACCATATAGGGGCCATATACACCATCACTGGACATACACAGGATCATACTGGATGGCAGCAGTGAGGCCATGTATAACCTACTCCACCAAAGTCAGGGAGGTGATGGAGTAACAGGTCATGTATTGTGATCACACATGTAGGCATGGAGAGGAATTATATGTTAATGGGTAGTATTAATGAGTGTATGTTAGCATGTGCCATGCAGGATGGGGTACATATGTAACTGAATGTAGGACTGTCTGTAAACCCAGGGAAAGGGAGGTAGTAAGGTGCACTGTCAGTGTGTATGGGTGTACATGTGTGAGTGTGTGTGTGTGTGTGTGTGTGTGTGTGTGTGTGTGTGTGTGTGTGTGTGTGTGTGTGTGTGTGTGTGTGTGTGACTGTGACTGCGTGTGTGACTGTGACTGCATGTGTGATTGTGAATGTGTGTGTGTGTAAATGTGTGTACTGTTATGCAATGCTGTACAGGTCTTAAAGTGTGTGTTTGTTTCCCCTCACAGGTGGCAAGGTGGGTCAGGGTCCCTCCTGCATGCAAACTGAGGTAGGTGTCCGTAAAGACACTGATGATAATGATGGTACTGTTGAGGCACAGGTGGAGTTGTCAGAGGCCGAAAATGTGCCATCATGTGTCATCACCCTCCTAGCCACCCCAAGCCTGCACACAGTTACAGTGCCCCTACAAACCCCATCACATGTGGCCATAGCAGAGGGACAGTTGGCGGTTGGTGCCAGTGACCAGGAAAGTGTGGTGTCCATGCCAACTGTGTCAGGTCACAATCGGCACAGCCAGATGTCCAGCAGGACACCACATCGGCAGATGTACCATGGTGCTCATGGGAGGGCAGCTGGTCATCATGCGGATGGCAGAGGTGGCACAACTGGTACCACCATAAGCATGTTTCAGGCTGTAATGGAGGCACAGGCACATATGGACATGTACACCAGACAGGGCCTGAGGCTGCAGAGGGCTGCTTTCTCATCTGTAAGTGGCAACCTCCATGACCTTGCTGCTGCCCTCCGTGAACAAACTGAGGTCATGGATAGATGGTGGGGTGAGATGGTGGGACTCCTTGACCATGGTATGTCTGTGCTTGAACGTGTGGTGGGAGTGGTGTAACGGCCACATGGACATAGGTCAGAAACACCAGCAGCGGGTGGTCAACGTGGACATGACAGGATGCCAAGCTGTTCCCATAGTGGCAGTACCAGCCCCAGCACACCACTGGGTGTGCTGCCCACTCCACACCACAGCAGGCCTTGTGCACGTGGCCATGGCCAGTCCAAGGCAGGACATGGTTCCAGCGGACACCTGTCATCATCAGGGGAGAGTAGCACCTCAAGGTCTGTACCTGCACGTGCCCATGGAACCCCTGGCAGGCACAGTCAGCATGTCCATGGCCAGAGGCACTGAACTGCACACCCTGCCAGGTATGGTCTGCAGCTGTCCAACAACACCTGTATATGGCAGCTGAATAACAGGACTGCGTGCATGCATACCCACACACTATGCAACCACACCTAGGGCGACCCCATACCGACACACACCACATCACCATGCCCCAATCAATGAACCAAACCCATCACCCACTCACATGGTAACACATGTATGGACCACCCTCGGCCTCTGGCAAACCAGCAAAACACCCTGTGCATATGATACCTGTGCCACATCCCTGTCATCCATAACATCAATGAAGGGACAGGTTAATATGGTTCTGATGCACACAGTGACTGTTATAGAGTGCTGCCATATACTGCAGTGTAAGATGTTATCAGGGTAATGTGCAATGCATACATGTCAGATAGTTTAGCCATGCAGCTATACGATGCATTTCAGCTGTCAGTAACACTAATTATCCCCATAATGTTATCCATTTGTGTTGTAGGTGTACATGTGTCAGCAGAGGATGATCTGCAGTCATATTTCACAAGAGTATGGCACTGTGGTGACACCATGGTGACTGCCCAAGGGTGGGGACCTCAGTCCCACTGTTACCACTAGGGGGCTTGTGGGCTTCTGATATCCAAACACCCCTCCCCATCAAGGTGTTAACCCCCTACATGTGTCCTATACCGCCCCTGTATGTGTCTTGTGTATCATGTCTGTTAACCTACCCAACCTACCTCCTCAAATATACCTACAACCCCTCCCCAACATCCCACTCTCACCTGAAAAGAAAATGTGAACTGTCGACCACCAAAGCAGACACCCAAACAACCACCACCTCAGAACACAACACCTGCAACACATAGACCTCACCGTCAGAGTGTCAAACAGTCACAGCCCTTAAGGCCAAACACAATGCCAGACACACTAGTCATTGGTGACTCCATAGTCAGACACACTGACGTTCCGCTCACCAGACTGAGTAAGGAGAAGGTCACAGTAAGCTGCCTGTCGGGCGCTAGAATCCGCCACATAACGCAAGCACTCAGGTCTCTCAACAGCAGGTACAAATACGACTCAGTCATTGTCCACGCTGGTGTAAACGACCTGAGACGTACCTCCTTGGACTACATGAAAAGAGACATTGAGGAGCTCTCTGATTATGTAGCCCAGGCAGGTATGACCCTGACCTTGAGCAGTATCCTATCTTCACCAAGAATGATGCCACAATACAGAGATAAGATGATCAGCTTTAACAATTGGCTTAAACTCTGGTGTCATTCAAAGGGGATCCAATGTCTGTCTGCCTGGGATGACATGCTGGACAAGCCACGCTGCTTCGCAAGGGACGGCTTGCACCTGTCACTCCTGGGATTCCGGATATTGGCAAAGGCTCTTGCCACCCCATAGTGCCTTTTTAGGCAAGGCTCAAATTCTAAACCTACCACCCTAGAACACAAAAAAGGAAAAAACTAAAGGTAATGCTGCTCAATGCCAGAAGTCTAAATCTCAAAATGCACGCACTCGAGGCCCTTCTCAGTATGGAGAACATCGATGTCTGTGCTGTGACAGAAACCTGGTTCAAGGCTCCTGAGAGCACCCCAGCACTATCAGGTTTTACCTCATATCATGCGTCTGGCCCCAAATCCGGACAATACCAAGAAAGGAGGGGGTATCCATATTCATCAAGGACACCCACACCTCAAGACTGGTGGAAACGCACGATGCATCGGAGACCATCCAGGTGCAATTAACCATAGGCAAGACTGCTCTGCAAATTGTAGCATGTTACAGGCTACCCTCACAAACTCAGGAACCTCACATGGCCTTCCTGAAAACACTAGAGGATAAATGTATCACCAAACACCATCATACTAGGTGACTTCAATTACCCTAATATAGACTGGGAACACTACTCAAGCCCAAACACCCTAGCCCAAAAGTTCCTGGAATTCATTAACTCAAATGCCATGGAACAACTAGTCACCATCCCCACAAGAGGAGAAAACATACTTGATCTCATCATCACGAACATGGGAGCACAATGTTCAACACCAGAAGTATACCCCTCACTGGTGAGATCAGATCACAACTAATCTCGCTGGAGGTCCTCATCCCACCCCACCTGAAATAAAAAGACCACAGTAAAGAACTTCTCGAAGCCGACTTCACACTTCTAAAGACTAGTGTGGTCTCCTTTAAGGCCCCGAGCTGGCGGAAAACAGTACTCAAGCCGCTGAATCACTTACAAATGCCTTCTACCAGCACCTGCAGGACTGCATGGATAAGGCAATCCCAAGCAAAACAAAGACTCTTTGTACCAAGGGCAAGCGTCCAGTCTGGTGGACCCCAGCCATAAACAAACTCTACAACAAAAGGAGGAAGCTACTACAAGATAGAGCAAAATCCTTAAAAGGTAAGACACCCTTGATCACTATAAGTAAAAAACTAAGAGCTCTCATAAAATCATCCAAAGCAAATTTTGAGAGAAAAATAGCTAAAGACTCAAAAGACAATCATAAGGCCTTCTTTAGCTATGTTAGAAACCTGGGAGGAAACTCACAGATATGTTCAGAACTAGTTCAAAATGATGTGAAGATTACTGATCCTACATACATTGCCAACATACTGGCTGACAGGTTCAGTGCAAACTTCCCCAAAGGAGAGATATCTATACCAGCGATTGCAGCCCCCAAACATCTCCAATGCCAAAATGAGAACTGAACTTTCCAAAGCAAAAAACACAGCATCGATGGGACCTGATGGTGTCCCCGGCTGTGTGCTCCACGAACTCAACGAGGAATTAAACCCACAGCTAGGACAGCTGTTTAATCATAGTCTTACCTCTGGATACGCATTCTAGGGAGTGGCGCACTGCAACTGTGGTCCCACTTCACAAAGGCGGTGCCTCCACCGACCCTGGAAATTACCGCCCATTAGCTTGACAAGCCTTATCTGCAAAGCCATGGAGAGGATCATAATGGACCTCATAAATAAAGACATAGGGAACTTGCAGACTTTGGATCCATCCCAGTTTGGCTTTGTCAAAGGCAGATCATGCCTTCTAAACTTGGTTGACTTTTTCAAACAGTCACCAAAGCCATTGATGAGGGAAAGGCAGTCCATACAGCCTACCTCAATCTGGCGAAGGCCTTGATACAATACCCCACTGGTATCATTGAAAAACTCATCAGCTTAAATGTTAACCCATACATCACAAGATGGGTTGCAAACTGGCTGAGTGACAGAACCCACAGGGTCAGAGTTGCTGGCGCCATGTCAGACTCAAAGCCTGTCACAAGTGGTGTACCACAGGGCTCAGTCCTGGGCCCACTCTTGTTTGGTATCTACTTTTCAAGTACAAGCTAACACAGGAGGGTTATGGCTGACAAAGTTTGCAGATGACTGCAAACTGGGCACCATAGTAGGAAACACATCTGACACAGATATCCTTCAGAAGGGTCTCACAGAAACGGATAACTGGTGCCAGAGCCATGGCCTAAAGTTAAATGCCAAAAAATGCATAGTCATACCCTTCGGGAAAAACAAGGTTACCCCTAGCTACCAAATAGGTGGCAATCCACTGAGCACAGAAGAAGTTATCAGGGACCTGGGGACCCAGGTTGATAGTAGTCTGTCATTCGACACCCATGTAGCTAAAGTAGTTAGGAAGACCTTCTACATTTCCCACCTTATCATGAAGGGATTCTCATCTAGATCAAGGAGGTCATAGTCTCCCTATACTCATCACTCATCAGACCAATGATTGAGTACAATGCCCCATTTGGAATGTATCTGACCCGACACTTGCAGCAGCTGGAGAGGCCACAAAAGTTCCTTACCAAAAGGATAAAGGGTCTCAAACATCTGTCCTATGCTGCCCGACTGAAAGAACTCCAGCTCTATTCAGTCGCCACCGCTTGCTCAGAGGTGACCTTTGCCTAACATACAAGGCCATGTCAAACCCAGATTTGATGAATATGCTTCACCTCAAAAAATCTAGATCCGTCAGAGCCACAAGGGCGGGAGACTTAAACCTCGACACGGCTATTACTAGGACGTGCTGGAGGGATAGATTCATCACCCAAAGACTCCCTATGCTGTGGAACAAAATCCCGGTATATGTGAGGCAGAGCACCTCGCTGGCCTTGTTCAAGAGAAATCTTGACCAATGGATGGGAGATCGCAGATATACCCCAGGGATTACCTCAGTGTCACTGCTCGACAGAGGCACAGCAAAATAATGGGTATAGTTCCCCATACTAAAGGGGTGGCGTAAGCCACAAAACTATGGGCTAGGCTTGTAAATGCCCTCGGGCAGATAGCCTAGTATGAACCTATGAACCTATGAACCTATGAAGGGCGATCTGTTCCCACAAAACAATCTCGGCACATACATGGCTGTCCATTTCACACGTGTCCACTGGACACATGTAATCTGGTCTAATTGGCATCACAATGAATTTATGTTGTCCTCACCCCCTTCCCAGAATTTGAGGGTCCAAATCTACCTCCAAATTCAGTGTATATGCACAGCTGTTGCTGTAGAAGAAATGGGCAGCTATGGACCTTTCCTGCACCCTTGCTGCACATGCCTAGCTATTTTCCCTACTGTCTTACCCTCTTTGTGCCCCTTTTTCACCACTTTTCTATCAACCCTTTTTTCTTTTCTTTTAAAGAGGTTAGCGTGGGGATAAGTGGGAGTAGGCACTATAAAGCAGTTGTAAGCAGGTTTGCATGGGTATGACCGGCGCTAAGCACTGCCTTCACTGGTTAAGCAATTTAGAAGCTAACTGAGTATAAGAAACTGTAACCAGGATTTAGCAGTGCTTACCTCCGCGCAAACCCGCAAAAATCTGCTTACCACTGCTTTAAAGTGCATTAATCACTCTGTATGCAACAGGCCACGTTCTGGCTAGCAACAAAATAAACTGCCTCTATAAGGCTCGAACCCAGGATAAAGTGATTTACCACTAAACCATGGAAGATATACATAACCCTAATGTTTTCACTAACATATCATCCAGCCCAGTCATTCAACAGTACAGAGAATGTATTCCAACATATAGATGTATGTGTGTGAGTAAATATATTAATGTCTAAACAGGTACAACATATTGATATATGTAGATATATATATATATATATATATATATATATATATATATATATATATATATATACATATACAAATATATATGAACATATATACATGCAAATGCCTACATCTATGGATATATATATTTCTACATCTACATGTGTAAATATATACAGCAGGTCATATATATGTCAGCAGATATATGCAAATACATATATAGGTGTATATGGACAGACATCTGGAAATAACAATGGGGAAATAGCAAAAACATATATGTCCTCATGCAATGTTAATGGGGTTGAGAGGCCCCACACAATATGTCTGGTACGAATAGGTATACTTCCCCCCAGCCAAGCACGTCCCCCCTGTAATACAGTACCAAGTGTTGCAGATCCCATAATCAGGACCACACATGACATGGCCATCCCTAGGATACATATACACGGACACATATATGCAGATACATGTAGATATATATATATATATATATATATATATATATATATATACATACACAACTACACATACACACACAGAGATATGTACAGTAAGATACATATGTAGTATGTGCACACAATATTGAGCAGCCAGTATTCCTACAGTCACCACCTTACCATCTGGAGACTGTATGAGCCACCCATATGAATGACATTCATAGCCTGCAACATATACCCACAGAGATATCAAAATGTATAACACCACACACAGGTGCGCATAAATGAATGCAAAAGATATATTTGTGTACTATGACAGTTGTATATGCCATGTCATATAGCCATTTAGACACTGATATCCATATGAGCAGTGTAATGCAACTGTGAAACAGTTATACTGAGACAGTTGTCTGGAAAGGTTGACATATGTTGCTGTCCAGGCCGAGGCCTTCAAGTAGTACAATAGTAATGACAAACTGGCCCACAGCATACCAGACAATCAACAGTACATAATGCAGATGTATAGGTCAGCAGCCTCTATCTACACTCTGTACACAATCCCTAGGGGATACAGACCCCAGTTGACACAATAGGATGTATCTGTTACATAAGAAGGAATAACTGACACCATCACAATCACACTAACAAACAGAATATTCTGTATGGCAGGAGGTAGTAGGCTTGCATTTACCCATGGTGGATTGTAAGGTAATGTACATCCAGATACTTTAAGGCAGCTTACCCCAGATACCCACACATGTTGTAACAGCCAAGGTTAGTCATGGTGCACCCCCCCCCTACACTCACTACTACTGGACCATATACCACGGTTATGTACACTGGACTCTGCAGTGCATTAGGGCACACATGTATTTTGTAGGTGAAGCCCACACATATATGGCCCCAACCCCCCAATATGTGTGGGGGATACAATAGCAGTTGAGGGATGGAATGAATGACAGCATGACATACACACAGCCCACTACATAACAATCCCTGACAGGATGTCACATGTGCAAAGCCTGGTATGTAGGTGGAGGACAGAGGCTGGAACACAGGTACATATGTGTAAAACTGCTGTCATACAGTAAGCAAGATATTTATATGTGTATATATCTATATGGCTATATGTATAATTATATATACATATATGTTCACCATATGTCCTGCACATGGAGTGGACCCCTACCTCAGCCCCAATAGTCCCAACCTCTCAGTGCAAGTGGATGTCATGTATGTATTGCAGGTATATTTGTAGATTATTGCTACTGTAATAGGGATCATCTTCACAGAAATGGTGTGTGTGGGAGGCCACATCTGCTGTTAACATGTACACCTTTGGCTACTGACAGACATCCTAAGGTCATCATAGTACAGTACCACTGCTAGCACAGTAACATCCCTGTGGACTACAGCTGCAATATGGCCAATATATGTGGACAGTCTGACACATGCTGGTCAGTCCAGGGGTATACACAGAACCCCTTCATGCAAGACATGTGGACCAGGCCTTTCAATGTGGATGTTAACAGCCATGTAGATGGGTATAACACATAAATACTGGTATACATTTGCCCCAATAGGTCATGCATTCATACACCCCTGTCTGTCTTGACACATAATAACCGCTGGTACAGAGATGCCATGGCCACATACTACCCACTAGTTAGTGACATACATCTGAACAGCATCCCACTGCTTTGTCTGACATACATGACTGTCATAGTGGAGCAGCAGAAGGACATTTGGCAAGTATCTGGACATAACATATCACTGGATAAGTACAGTAAGCTGCTAGGCATGTAACAAAGCACAGTGCAAGCTACAGGCAGACTGACTGAACACTGGGCTACATCTCCCATGTGGGAATACACATGTACCTGCATAGATAGCAGGCTTTACAGACATGTCACATCACAGAGTAACGGACACCTGTGAGAAAGTGCATAACCACAACCAATGTGAACACAGCCACAACCATATATGGTAAGCTAGCGTACTATTACAGTATATGGACTATCTGATCTACACCATCCTCATATGAACCACTCACACAATAACCCTACATATACTGGGCCACTAGACAGTGTAGTCTGATGCCTGTCTTTGGTATGGGACATATGTGTGTGTTTGCCCCTATAAACATGTAAGCTGATAGGGTGACATACAGTGGAGCAGCATGTAACATCAGATAGGACAGGACCAAGAACAATGACTTCTACCACAGTCTCTACACAGGCCAAGGTACATATTCACTATAAACACACTGTCGACAATTACTAGACTTACACATACCTCAGTACTGTACACACAACCACAGAATGCCCAGGCTATGTCCTCAAATATAACCCCTACTATACATAACATGCGTAGCAGTCTAATATCTCACTGGCTTGTTATCAGATATGCTGTCATTGAATATGGTGTACAGAACATTTGCACCCCTACTGCATGACATATGTACAAAGGTTGACAGAGTTGTGGCTGGAGACACAAACACAGGGCTAATATTGACATGTGGCTCTGATACCCTCATACATTTACTATCGTAACAGGGTCTGTTGCACTATATGTCCTATGAGGGCTATGACGTAACTCTCCCGGCTGTCACCATCTACTGACTGCAATCCTCACACTACCTTCTGTAGTTGAGAGAGAGGTGCTCTGTGGGTAACACAAGGAACACAAGGCACCGTACACTGCCCTGCCTGCAGATGACCCTGCAGATGCAGATTCCCCATAAACATAGCACTGACATGACAAATATTAAAGCATGTAGGACAGCCATATCCACATACACCCTGTTAAACAATATTACCCCAACTGCAGTATAGCAGCACTTAGAGTCTGTAGTCAAGACAGGCACACCCCCTCCTGTGTGTTGGCCTGTTGTCAGAGGTGAGTCACCAATCCTTCTGTGATGCTGTCTGCCAAACAACAGATCTAGTTCCTGCTCACAGTGCATGAAATGGCCCAACACCAACATGATGTTCCTAAAAATTGGGGTGTGTTTCCATGCAATTGGCTATGAGAATGTTACTACAGCTGTTCCACATGCAATCAGGTAGAGGAGGGCTGTAATTTGTGCAGAGGCCATCAGTTCATTATGAGCATCACTGACAATACACATGCCGCTGCCTAAGCAAAGCAGGTGTAAGTCTCCACATCCACAAGAGAAGGTGTGAGAGAGGCAGACAAAGGCAAAGATAAGTCAGGGTGTGTTGGGAGACTAAAAGGTAAGCATGTCTGTGTCACACACCTGCCAGTCCAGGGTATCGAACTCCTGACTGACTATGTACTGATATCACATCTGTCATCCCTGCATGGTGGATATTGTGATATATACTAGGAGCACCATATAAGAGATTTGAAAAACCCACTCAACATTGAGTCCAGTTGTTACACACTCACAACCACTTCCACATAGAACACAAATGACAAACATCAACACATTAAGACACACACACACACACACACACACACACACACACACACACACACACACACACACACACACACACACACACACACACCTGTCACATCTGGGATTAGACCTCCTATCTAACTAGTTATTACACTACAGCACTACACAATTATAGAATGCACCACAGAGATTACTGGAGTACTCTTTCCCCAAAGGTTTATTTCACAGAGAGTGACATCAGCAGGAGTGCCAAAGTAGGGCAAATGAGTTGTAGTGAGTGTGACTAGCCAAACATGCATTGGTCCCTACACAGGCATAGAAACAGACACAAAAGCATCCACAACTCCCATGTGTGAGAATAGAACCCCTAACAGAATTCTATATTATGCTACAGCATTACACTGTTATAGCATGCACCACAAAAATTGCTTGAGCACTCTTTCCCCAAAGGTGTACTTCACAGTGATTGACATCAGCAGGATTGCCAAAGTAGGGCATTTGAATTGTATTGCGTGTGACTAACCTAAATTGCCCTAAGTAGTCTGTATGCATTAACCGCTGTTCTGGCCAGAAGAAAAATAACCTTCCTTTGCAGGTCATGAACCCTGGACCCTGTACACTACAGTCACATGCTTTTGCAGGTCAAAAACCCAGGACCCTGTACACTACAGTCACAGTAGCTAACCACTAAGCCATCACAGCAACACATGAGATTGAGGTTTCACCAAAGTAATCCCACCATAGGCTAATCAAACTGAACATGTGAAAGGAATGTATATAGAGTTGTTCATAAAAGACCTCTCCAAAGCCAATGTCATGCTACTCAAGGCAGAAGTGACAATGTTTGTGACACCCACGGAGACAGGAGCTGACAGTTCAACTATTAAACCCTGCACTAAGGCACTGTATGAGCACATCCACTTGTGCATGATTCCTGACATCCCACATAGAGCCATGATGCTCTCCTCCCAAATAAGCAGGCCAGTCTGGAGGTCTCCTGCCATGAACAGAGTATACAACAGAAGGTAGACACTGTTGAAGGAAAATGGATATTCCAACGATGCAAACAACTCCCTTACCAGCCCCAGTAGGAAGTTGAGATCCCTCATGGAATCCTCCAAAGCTAGTTATGTAACTAAAGTTGCCAAAGATTCCACAGACAACCACACAGCATTCTATAGTTATGTCCAGAATCTAACTGGCATTGCTCAGAAGTGCTCTGGGCAACAACAGAATGGCATTGCATAGACTGCTCCCACGGAATTTGCCAATATCCTGGCAGATGGATTTAGTGCCACATTCAAGCCCCTCTCACCCCCAAAAGGGCTCATGTCAATATGAAATGAGTTCCAATGCCCAGTAATCACGGCCACACAGATTAAAACCACACTATCCACAGCTAAGAATACAGCATCCATGGGACCAGATGGCATCCTGGGCTGTGTACTACATGAACTACAAAATAAAATGGCAACTCACCTAACTGTCGTGTAATCATAGCCTCACCTCAGGCTTGGTGCTCACTGAGTGGTGCACAGCTGCAGTTATCCCACTACACAAGGGGGGACCTATCTTGGACCCCAGGAACTACCATCACATCAGTCTGATGAGTCTGATCTGCATGGCCATAGAATGCATTACCATGGAATCTTTGAATGCAGACATTTGCAACTCGCAAACATTGGACCCCACACAGATTGGGCTCATGGAGGGCCAGTCTTCTCTCCTGAACCTGATTGACTGCTTTGACACAGTCTACAGAGCTGTTGAAGAGGGTAAGGTGGTCCACAAAGCCATTGTGGACCTCATCAAGCCCTTCAACACCATCCCCCAGTATGGAAACATAGATTAATGTACTAATCTGGCCATACATCCCTATGCCACTTGATGGTTTGCCACATGGCTTACTGACAGAACCCAAACTGTAGATGTAACTGACACCAAATCCAGCTCCAGACAGGTGACAAGTGGAGTACATTAGGTTTCAGTCCTGGGACCACTGTTGTTTGGCATCTACATCTCTGAAGTACAGGCCCACAGTACGGGACTCTGGCTAACAATGGTAACAGATGACTGCAAAATGCGAGTCATTATGAGCCTGACTGTACTGCATGATATGTTACTGATACCAGCCTGATATCATACAGGTGGGATGGAGTACTGTTGATATCTTGTGCCCTTGCCATGTAAGGTCCTGGTTATGGGATCTTCAACAGTTAGTAGTGTATAGCAGGGCAGACATGTTTGGCTGTGGGGGAGGGGGGATACCTATTCATGCATGACATAAGTTGTTCATGCCTGTCAACCCCATTAATGGTGCATGTGGACATAAATGTTTTTGCTATGTTCCCACTTTATCTACAGATGTATGTCAGTGCATACCTATATTGATATATGTATGTATATATATATATATATATATATATATATATATATATATATATATATATATATATAGATATATATATAGATATATATATACTTGCATATATGTTTGTATATATATATATATATATATATATATATATATATATATATATATATATATATATCTTGCTGTATATATGTACACATTTGGATGTAGGCATACATATTTATAGATGTAGGTATTTGCATGTGTACATGTTCATATATATTTATATATATATATATATATATATATATATATATATATATATATATACATATATCAATATGTTGTATCTGTTTAGACATTAATATATTTTCACACACACACATACATCTACATGTTGGAATACGTTCTCTGTACTGTTGAATGACTGGGCTGGATGATATGTATGTGAATACAGCAGTGTTATGCATATCTGAGATGGCTTAGAGGGAACTCACTTTGGCTATGGTGTGCATGGTCCTGGGTTTGAGCCTAGCAGAGGTTGTTTATTTTGTTGCTAGACAGTACAAGGGCTGATTGATACAGAGTGATTAAGGCACTTTAAAGCAGTTCTAAGTGGGTTTGCACAGAGGTAAGCAGTGCTAACCTCCGGTTACGTTTTCATACACTCAGTTAGCTTCTAAATTGCTTAACCTGTGTAGGCAATGCTTAGCCCCGCGCAAACCCTTGCAAACCTGCTTATAACTGCTTTAAAGTGCCTTAATCACTCTGTATCCAACAGGCTGTGTTCTGGCCAGCAACAAAATAAACTGCTCTTGCAAGGCTCACACCAAGGACCCTGCACACCGTAGACAAAGTAATGTATCACTAAGCCATGACAGATACGCAGAAATTCAATGTTGTCAGAAACATATCATCCAGTCCTGTCATGCAACAGTACAGAGAATGTATACCAACACCTAGATGTCTGTGTGTGTAACTATATTAAAATCTGATCAGATACAACATATCTATATATGTGTGTGTGTGTATATATATATATATATATATATATATATATATATATATATATATATATATATATAACATTTTGTTCTTCTAACTCTATATACATATATATCACTATATATGCACATATATAGATGCATATGCATAATTCGACACATATATGTGTCTACCCCTATATGTCTACATATACACAGCACGTTACATATGTGTACGCATATATATATATCTATGTAGGTATATATGGACATAGTTATATATATGTTAGCAGATACATATATCTATATAGGTATATATGGCCATACATCTGTAGATAGCTAAGGCAGATTAACAAATACACATATGTCCACATGCACTGTTAATGAGGTTGAGAGGCCCCACACACTATATGTGTTGTACGAATAGGCATCCCACCACACCCAACCACATGCACTCTGCAATACATTACCAAGTACAGTCTGCCTCCCATAGGACATGTAATATGTGGAAGCCATCAACATCCCCAGGATACAGATACACAGACACAGATATGCATATACAGATACACACACACACACACACACACACACACACACACACACACACACACATATATATATATATATATATATATATATATACATGTGACTATACATACACATGCAGATTTATGTACAGTAAGATACATATGTAGGAGGTGCACACAATATGGAACAGCCACTATGCCTACAATTAACACCTGAACAACTGGACATTTTATGAGCCACCCATACAAATGTCAGTCGTTGCCTGCAACAGATACCCATAGAAAGGTCATAAAAAAGACCACACACAGGTTTGCAGAAATGGGTATCCATTAATTGTGTACTATAACAGTTCTATATGCCATGTCATATAGCTGTAGAGATACTGACAACCATATAAACAGAGTACTGCAACTGTGAAACAGTTACACTAATACTGTAGTCTGGAAAGGTTCACAACTGTTGCTGTCCAGGCCAAGCCCTTCAAATTGTACAATAGAGGAGACAGACTGTGCCACAGGATACCAATCAACAGTATGTACTGTAGGTATTTAGTTCAGCAGCTTCTATCCAGAATCTGTACAAACTCAGTAGGAGGTAAAGAAATGTTGTTGTCAAATGGGTTGTAACTGGTACATAACAAGCCATAACTGACACCATCAGAAGTACACTGACAAACAGAACAGTCTGAATGGCAGGGGGCAGTAGGCCCAAGTAATGTAAGTAATGTCAATATAGCTGAAGTATACGGTACTGTAAATCCAGATACCTTGTGGCAGCTCACCCCTGATACTCCCACATTTTGGAACAGCCTAGGTCATTTATGGTGCTCCCCACCAGGACTCAATAATACAGGCCCGTATAACCTTGTTACATACACTGGCCTGTGGAGTGCATAAGAGCATGCAGAGATATCGGCCAATATATATGGAATTCTGGACATACCCTGTACAATATGGATGTAGACAGCCATGTAGATGGGTATAACACATAACGACTGGTATATATTTGCCACCATCGGTTTTGGATTCACACACTCCTGTCTGGCCTGACACATAATGCTGGTACAGTGATGCCATGGACAGATACTACCCACTAGATATTGACTTACATCTGTACAGCATCCCACTGCTCTGTCTGACATACGTGACTTTTAAGGGAGGCCCCGGCAGCAGGACATCTGGCAAGTATCTGCACATGACATCTCACTGGGTAAGTACACTAAGCTGCTAGGCATGTAACAATGCACTGTGCAGGCTACAGGCAGACTGGCTCAACACTGGCCTACATCCCTTATGGGGGAATGCACATGTACCTGCATATATAGCAGGCTCAATGACCATGTCACAGCACAGGATGAGATACACTTGTGTGACAGTGCATAACCACAATCAATGTGAACACAGCCACATATGGCAAGCTAGCATAATATTACAGTATATGGACTATCTGCTCTACACCATCCTCATATGTGCCACTCACAGAATGTCCCTATATATACTGAGCTGCTACACAGTTTGGTCTGATAGCTGTCTGTGGTAAGGGACATGTGTGTGTATGGCCCTACAAACATGCATGGCAAAATGATACCATAGAGTGGGGCAGCATGTAACATCAGATAGAAGGGGAGCTAGAACAATGACATCTACCACAGTCTGTACACAGGCTAAAGTACATATTAACAATACACACACTCCGACATTCACCATCACTATACAGACCTTGGTACTGTACAATAATCCACAGAATGTCCAGGTTATGTCATGAAATATAACCCCTACTGTACATGACATGTGTAGCAATCTGAAATATCACTGGCTTGTTTTCAGATATGATGATACTATTTATGGTGTACAACACATATGCACCACTTCATGCACAA
This sequence comes from Protopterus annectens, assembly GCF_019279795.1. NCBI lineage: Eukaryota > Metazoa > Chordata > Ceratodontiformes > Protopteridae > Protopterus > Protopterus annectens. The sequence goes on from NC_056731.1 coordinate 1,373,550,646, forward strand.
CATATGTACAAAGGTTGACAGAGGTGTGTCTGACAGCACATACACAGGGCCAGGATAGACATGTTGCTGTGATAACCTCATAAATTTATAATTGTAATGGGGTTTGTTGCAACATATGTGCTATGAGGGATATGAAGTCAGTAACTGTCATGGACTTCACCATCTACAGACTGCAATCCTCACACTACCTTCTGCATTCCACAGATAGCTGCACCGTGGCTAACACATAAAAACAAAGGAACAACACTGCCCAGTCTGCAGATGACCCTGCAGATGGGGATCCCTCATTTACATTGAACTAACATGGCAGGTATTGTGACATGTACGACAGGCATATCCAGACAATCACTGTTAAACCAATATTACTCCACATGCAGTATAGCAGTGCTTACAGTTTGTAGTCAGGTCAGGCACATCCTCCTCCTGTTTGTTGCCCTCTTTTCACAGTGTATGTTGTTAGAGGTAAATCCTCAATCCATCTGAGATGCTGTTTGCAAACAACAGATCTAGTTCCTGCTCACAGTGACTGAAAAGGGCCAACACCACCATGTTGCTAGGTATTGGAGCGTGTTTCCATGCATTTGGCTATGGAAATGTTACCACAGTTGTTGCACATGCAATCAGCTAAGGGAGGGCTGCAATTCATGAAGAGACCATCAGCTGATCATGAGCATCACTTAAAATACACATGCTGCTGCCTAAGCAAAGCAGGTGTGGGTCTCCACATCCACCAGAGAGGAAGTGGGGGAGGCAGACAGAGGCAAATACATGTCAGGGAGGGGTGGGAGAGTAAAACAGAAGCATGTTTGTGTCATACACCTACCACCAGAGGGTATCAAACCCCTGACAACTATGTAGTGTTATTACAGTTCAATGCAGTTATTGGATGCGCCACATGGGTTACCTGCTGTGGACCACTTAGAACATATATGTGATGGTGAGTGACATCTGCAACAGGGATATGGTAGATATATAGTAGGTGACGTATACATGCCTGTCTGCATGAACAGCTGCCAGCATCAACACAGGCACACTCACACAGGGACGCACACACATTGACACACGTGGCAGGGCCAGGAGTGCAACTCTTCACTAGTGTGATTGCCACAACATATCGATGTGCAGGTATTACATGCACCAAATGGGTCATACGGAGGTCGTATGGACAAAGAGTATGATGAGGTGTCAGACATCAGACAGCATGCTTCAACATGCCCTGGGGGGTTGTAGTGAGTGTGGATGTGGCCATACGCACCATACAACACATATACAAGCACACAGGGTGCCAGTTCTGACATGCATGGGTGCATGTCTGCATGGGTGTGTGGTGGTCAACTGTGCAAGCAGGCTGTACAAGGGTAGAGGATGGGTATACCTTGGCATCAGGCCTCATGACAATGGTTTGCATTGTATCTCAGGCCTGTAGTTTCTGCATTTGCCCACACAGGTGGATATTGCATCCCCCATCAAGTCACCTGGGTGACTATTGTGTGTGGCCAGTGCTGTGCATCACTTGCCATGTATATGTTCCTTACTCCATGACCTCCCACATGCATGTACAGTGACATGTGAAACTGTACCTGGGGTGCCTGGCCCATGTTGTGAACACAGATTATCATCAGATGTGCCAGTCCTGCCCAACTGTGGCAGGAACTGGTAATGGGCAGCAGGTTTACCCTGACCTACATTGATAGCATGCTAACAGCATTCCCTGATGTCAGTGTCATCTGTTCATACAGGGCATGTTGTCAGGCATGGTATGTCTGTTGGGAGTCACATTTGAAGGCACCACTGGTGGTGCAGGTGTCCATTTGGGAACATGGTGGAGGT